>NC_058081.1:222503228-222803228 GCF_014858855.1 Bufo gargarizans | reverse complement strand
TCCTAGGGTCCGACCACCACCAGGCACAGCTCCCCGCCTCTCCCATTGAAGTGAATGGGAGCGCACTGCACATGCGCGGCCAACGCTCCCATTCATTTCTATGGGGCCGACGGAAATAGCCAAGCCAGCGCTCTGCTATTTTCGGAGGCTCCATAGAAAAGAACGGAGGGCGGCTGCGCATGCGCAGTGCACCCTCCTCCACTTTCTCTGCTCCGTTCTCCTTGTAGGTGCGGGTCCCAGCGGTGGGACCCGCACCTATCAGACAATGGGGGCATATCCTTGCGATATGCCCCCATTGTCTAAGATGGGATAACCCCTTTAATGTAACTGTCCACAGCGGACACCGTCTACAGAAAAAGTACACTGGATGTCACAGATATTTTTAGTATGCACGCATGTTAAACAGGAGATGTAGCGCAGATAATGTCGCTGTCTGCAGCATCTACGGAAAAAGTACACTGGATGTCACAGATATTTTTAGTATGCGCACACGTTAAACAGGAGATGTAACGCAGATAATGTTGCTGTCTGCAGCATCTGCGGAAAAAGTACATTGGATGTCACAGATATTTCTAGTATGCGCACACGTTAAACAGGAGATGTAGCGCAGATAATGTCGCTGTCCGCAGCGTCTACTGAAAAAGTACACTGGATGTCACAGATATTTCTAGTATGCGCACACGTTAAACAGGAGATGTAGCGCAGATAATGTCACTGTCCACAGCGTCTATGGAAAAAGTACACTGGATGTCACAGATATTTTCAGGCTGCACACACGTTACACAGGAGATGTAACGCAGATAATGTTGCTGTCTGTAGTGGCCAAACAATTGCAAGCTATGTAGTGCAGGTTGCGCTAAAAATATATATTGCTGCCAGATACAACAATAGTCCTTAAAGGGTTTCTGTCACCTAAAAAATGGGTATTAAGCTGGCTGACATTAGCAATGTGCTAATGTCAGCTGAACATAACTATTTTAGTGCCATCTCACTGCTGAATCTTATTAAATATGGGGTAAGTCAGTCTAATAGTAACTGATTCTGGAATATCATGTTATTAGTAACTACATATATGAAAATTGAAATGAGGGTCTAAGTGTGACAGTTATCCTTTAAGTGTATTATTACCTTATTTCTTTGATTTTCTTCAATAATATGGCTTACCTTGTGAAAGAACTGTATGCCATAATTGTGGTTAGAGATGAGTGAATTTCTCACAAATTCGATTTGGCCTGTTCTTCCAATTTCTCGAAAAAAAAATTATTCGATCCGAATTTATTTGTGGCGACTCGCGTTAGAAAACGGCTATTTCCTGGCTGCAGAGAGCCTTCATAGTGGTGTAGAACACTGTGCCTTGCAGAAACACGCATAGGGAGTCTGCTATGATAGAGAAATAATACTGTGAGTCAGTATGACATGCAGGTGACAGGTGTCGCTCTTAGAATCACTGCATACTTCACTTATTTGGACGATTACGGGGCCAAAACTGACCAAATAACTGTCATGGCGCAGTGTGGTAAATACACTTCACACTGAACACAGAAGAGAAGGGAAAAGGTATTAGGCCTGGAACCTAGGGAAAGGAAATTGGTCACACCTAGTGAGTCCCTACGCTGAGCCCTGACTGCTATCGGTATGAACAGACCTTGATGGTAGGAATGTTCATACGCAGGAATATAAGCACTATCTAACCTTAACAGAGCCCTGCAGATAGTGTCAGGACACGGATGGCCTATTCTTTCCCATATAAAGGAATTGGAGACTCCCTCAGGCCTAATATCAGCAGGAAGGGAAAAAAAAAACAACAAAGAAGATAAACTTAACTTCCAGAAGTATGCGGATGAGCAGGAACTCAGAGAAAACCAACATTAGGACTTCCACAAACAAGGAGCTATCAACCGCATAGCATGATGGGTGAGGCCGGACTAAATAGAGGAGAAGGAATGACTACTTAAGCTACACCTGAGAAAATAGGCGTGGTCATCCCCAGCAACAACACAGAAAGGTGAAACCACAGAGGCTGTCAATCACGTGCAGCCAGTCTCCTCATCTTCTAGTCCCTGTCACAGGCGGAACCATGACAATAACTCAAGTGTGAACTGATGTCTACAGAACCGGTTCTATTAAACGCTTATACAAGTAGAGCCCCCCGACAGAGTGGAGAGGGTATGAGCAGTATATTTGTGTTGACATCACTGATTATTTTGCACTTCCTCTGATCCATCAGTACAATAACCCCCCCAAAAACGGATCCTGTCTGTGGAGCATCCGCTTTTACTCGGTCAGTAATCCATCAGTATTGCTAAAGCCAAAAAAAAACAGGAGTGGATCCAAAACAGAGATGACACGTGAAGGGAATAATGGCATGTCTTCTGTGTTTTTTTTTACCCACTCCTGATTTTGGCTACCAAATCATAAGCCAATTCTGATGCAAAATAGAGACAATGTCATACAGGCCTTACAGCTGTTAGGATCAATTGTGCATCTCATTTTTCCTTCCTTCTGACAGATCAGAAGAAGATAAGAAGAAGAGTCAAATAAATGATGATGTCAGCCAGGCCAAAAGGCAAAATAGTGGCCCAGTAATGAAGTTGGGAGGGTGGGAACAGCATGAGAAGTCCACAGAGTGACCCTATGACAGATTTTGGAAGTGGCAGCAGCATCAGGTGGAGGCCACAGAGTGGGACAATGACAGTGTGGAGGTGGCAGCAGCATCAGGAGGCCTCGGAGTGGCACAATGACAGAATGTGGAGGTGGCAGCAGCAGTAGCATCAGGAGGAGGCCACAGAGTGGCACAATGACAGTGTGGAGGTAAAAGAAGCAGTAGAAGGAGGCCAAAGAGTGGCACAATGACAGAGTGTGGAGGTTATGGCAGCATTAGGAGGAGACAGAGTGGCACAATTGCAGAGTGTGGAGGTGCTGGTAGCAGCAGCATCAGGAGGAGGCCACAGGGTTGCGCAATGACAGTGTGGAGGTGGCAGCAGCATCAGGAGGCCTCAGAGTGCCACAATGACAGAATGTGGAGGTGGCAGCAGCAGTAGCATCAGGAGGAGGCCACAGGGTGGCACAGTGACAGTATGGAGGTGGAAGCAGGGGCAGCAGTATGAGGAGACCACAGAGTGGCACAATGACAGAGTGTGAATGTGGCAGCAGCATCAGGAGTAGGCCACATGGTGGCACAATGACAGAGTGTGGATGTGGCAGCAGCATCAGGAGGCTACAGAGTAGCACAATGGCAGAGTGTGAAGGTGGCGGCAGCAGCAGCATCAGGAGGGGGCAGCACTAAACACCCGCTCTGATGCCACACTACTACACTACACTACAGGACAGCTTTTCTAGAGCAAACTCGTCCAGTTGCAGCCACAAATCCAGTTTGGCTGCCCAGTAGTCCACCTATTTCAATGTGGGGTGGCAGGGTACTGTCCAAGTATGCAACCACCTGCTGGTTAAGGTCCTGCTCCAGGTCTAGCTGCTGCTGCTGCTGCTGGTGAGTAGTTTCTTCACTAGGCAGGTGAAGAAAGCTGCTAATCAGCTACTCTAGACTCAAGTTGCTGCTGATGGAGCTGGAACTACTCCTCCCCCCCTCCCCCCTCTGCCACATGAGCGCAGAGGGCAGCGGCTAACTGACTACATAGGATGTCTCAATAGTTGTTCAGTATGTCCTCCCTATCAGTGGGTGTAAAAAAAGCACCCATTTTAGTCTGGTAGCGAGGGTCCAACAAGGTGGAGAGCCAGAAGTCATCCCTCTGCCGAATGGTGACATATAATACTTCTCTGGCTGAGGGAACAGAAAAGGACAGAGGCAGGTTGAGGACAGGTAAAGGGCACCAGGGCCTACTCCCGGGCCATGCCAACTAAGGGTTGTGTCTGACGAATCCACCAGCTCTAGGCTGGGGGTGTCTGATGTCATTTGGGATGAAGTGGATGACTGAGTCAACCATTCAAGAACGGCTGGGTTGCTGGTCAAGACACGACCGCTAGATGACACCGGGAGCTCAGGCCTCTCGCTGCGACTCCTGCTGCCACGCCCCCTTACTCTGCTGTGACCTGTGCCTACGTCAGAACCATTTAGGCCTCTGCCACTCCCCTGGCAGGGCCTTGCACTTCTCTTCATCACATACTGTTAGATCAAATAAATAAAAAGGAAATTCAAACACCCCAAAAAAGTCTGTAATTTTCTCATTTAACCACACAACTGCTAATAAGCCCCTTTTTCCACTAATACATGGAAAAAGGGGCTTTAGAACTTATAACTGCACCGCTGAACGGCACATTTTTTATTTTGCCACTAATGCATGCTAAAAAGGGCTTTAACACCAAAAAGGGCTTTAGAACATGCAGTTGCAAGAAAAAGTATGTGAACCCTTTGGAATGATATGGATTTCTTGCCAAATTGGTCATAAAATGTGATCTGATCTTCATCTAAGTAACAACAATAGACAATCACAGTCTGCTTAAACTAATAACACACAAAGAATTAAATGTTACCATGTTTTTATTGAACACACCATGTAAACATTCACAGTGCAGGTGGAAAAAGTATGTGAAACCTTGGATTTAATAACTGGTTGAACCTCCTTTGGCAGCAATAACTTCAAACAAACGTTTCCTGTAGTTGCAGATCAGACGTGCACAACGGTCCATTCCTCTTTACAGAACTGTTTCAGTTCAGCAATATTCTTGGGATGTCTGGCGTAAATCGCTTTCTTGAGGTCATGTCATAGCATCTCAATCGGGTTGAGGTCAGGACTGACTGGGCCACTCCAGAAGGCATTTTTTCTTCTGTTTAAGGGCTCTTTCACACTTGCGTTGTCCGGATCCGGCGTGTACTCAACTTGCCGGAATTACACGCCGGATCCGGAAAAACGCAAGTGTACTGAAAGCATTTGAAGACGGATCAGTCTTCAAAATGCTTTCAGTGTTACTATGGCAGCCAGGACGCTATTAAAGTCCTGGTTGCCATAGTAGGAGCGGGGAGCGGCATACTTACAGTCCGTGTGGCTCCCGGGGCACTCCAGAATGACGTCAAAGCGCCCCATGCGCATGGATGACGTGCCATGCGATCACATCATCCATGCGCCTGGCGCGTTACTCTGGAGCGCCCCGGGAGCCGCACGGACGGTAAGAAAAGAACGCAGGTGTGAAAGAGCCCTAAGCCATTCTGCTGTTGATTTACTTCTATGCTTTGGGTCGTTGTCCTGTTGCAACACCCATCTTCTGTTGTGCTTCAGCTGGTGGACATATGGCCTTAAGTTCTTCTACAAAATTGTTGATAAACTTGGGAATTCATTTTTTCTTCGATTATAGCAATCCGTCCAGGCCCTGATGCAGCAAAGCAGCCCCAAACCATGATGCCCCCACCACCATACTTCACAGTTGGGATGAGGTTTTGAAGTTGGTGTACTGTGCCTCTTTTTCTCCACACATAGTGTTGCGTGTTTCTTCCAATCAACTCAACTTTTGTTTCATCTGTCCACAGAATATTTTTTCATATCTGCTGTGGAACATCCAGGTGCTCTTGTGCAAACTGTAAACGTGCAGCAATGTTTTTTTGGGACAGCAGTGGCTTTCTCTGTGGTATCCTCCCATGTAATCCATTCTTGTTTAGTGTTTTACGTATCATAGATTCGCTAACAGGGATGTTAGCATATGCCAGAGACTTTTGTAAGTGTTTAGCTGACACTCTAGGATTCTTCTTCACCTCATTGAGCAGTCTGTTCTGTGCTCTTGCAGTCATCTTTACAGGATGGCCACTCCCAGGGAGAGTAGCAGCAGTGCTGAACTTTCTCCATTTATAGACAATTTGTCTTACCGTGGACTGATAAACAGCATGGCTTTTGGAGATACTTTTATAACCCTTTCCAGCTTTATGCAAGTCAACAAATCTTAATCGTAGCTCTTCTGAGAGATCTTTTGTGAGAGGAATCATTCACATCAGGCAATGCTTCTTGTGAAAAGCAAACCAAGAACTGGTGTGTGTTTTTTATAGGGCAGGGCAGCTGTAACTAACACCTCCAATCTCATCTCATTGATTGGACTCCAGTTGGCTGACACCTCACTCCAATTAGCTCTTGGAGATGTAATTAGTCTAGGGGGTTCACATACTTTTTCCACCTACACTGTGAATGTTTACATGGTGTGTTCAATAAAAACATGGTAACATTTAATTCTTTGTTTGTTATTAGTTTAAGCAGACTGTGATTGTCTATTGTTGTGACTTAGATGAAGATCCGATCACATTTTATGACCAATTTGTGCAGAAATCTATATCATTCCAAAGGGTTCACATACTTTTTCTTGCAACTGTATAACTGCACCGCTGAATGGCAAATATATATTTTTTGCCACTAATACACGCCATAAAGTGCTTTAGAACATATAACTGCACCGCTGAATCGGAAACTGCACCACTGAATCGGAAATATACAGTGGAGGGGAAATATCAGTGCGTCTTTTTATGTTTCAATGATGTTTATTAAAGTTTTTCACAATAATAGGGTACACAGTACACTGTGCATAAAATAAAGGACGTAGCGTCCAGTCAAGTAGGCATAAGCAAATAATACAAAAAAAACTGAAAGACAAAGAAAAAATCAATCAAGAATAAAGAAAATGTCAAGAAGTCAGGGGTAGCAGTCATGTAGTTCAAAATTGCGTTAGTTAAGTCTTGGATGGCGATCAGCAAAAAGAAGGCCCACATCTAGTTCCATCCCAGTTGCATGTGAAATATACCGTAACCTATCAAAGTTCAGAATAGAGCGAAAGGTTGGCAGAGTGAGGAGAGGATGACCAAGGCTCCCAGACAGTCTCAAACAAGGGAAATGTATCAGAGCGGATAGCTGACATCCGTTCATATTGGTAGATCCTGTTAACTCTATCAATCACCGCTTGGTAGCTCAAATTTGAGGTACGCCATTGGGAGGCAATATGTATCCTAGTAGCAAGCAAGATGAATTGGGTTAGTTTGAACCTAGCATTCGTTAGTTTAGATGGCTTGTCTCCAAGCAGAAACACCGGGGGTGTAAGGGGGAGGGTGAGCTCCAACAAGGATGAGAGCAGATCACAAATGCGACCCCAAAGTCTAGAAACCATGGGACACGTCCACCCCGTGTGGAACATCGTACCCTCCTCCCCACAACCCCGGAAACAAGTAGAGGGGACCTCCGGGTAGAAGTGGTGTAATTTGGCAGGAACCAAATATGTCCGGTGGAGAATCTTAATAGAGGTCTCTGCTAGGGTAGTTTGCCACGACCCTTTAGAGAGCGTCTGGGAACGCTGGTGCCACCTAGATACACTGAATTCCTCTGATAGATCAGCCTCCCATTCCAACATATAACGAAGTTTAGAACCCTCTGGAGGTGCAGTGAGAGCCGAGTAAATCCGGAACAGTAAACCCTGCTTATATAGAGAGAAGGACATTAGTCTCTCAAAAGGAGTATAATCAATAGTATGTGGACCACTTTTTAGGGAGTGAAGAAAGGAGAATACTCTCCGGACATTGAATTGCTCCCGAGCCGGAGTGGTGAATTTTTCAAGGAAATCAGGCATAGTTAGGATTTTACCCCTTACGAGGAAATCCTGGAGGGAGCACAATTTTTTCCCTACCCACCATGAGAAAGCCCCAGATTGAAGCCCTGGGGAGAAAGCCGGATTACCGAAAAGGTATTCTAAGGGGGACGGTTTAGATTGAAGGGAGCGCTTGAACCTAATAGATCTCCATAGAAGCAAAGCGTAGTATGAGAGTTGGGATTTGGTACGGAGTGAGGAGGGTAGTGGGGAGGTGGTCCAAATAAGGGCTCTCCAGGAGAACGGTCCCAGCAGCGATTGTTCAAGGGAAACCCATATAGGTTGAGCATGTGCAGGGAGATGAGTCAGAAATAGTTGAGCTAATCTGGCAGCTCGGTAATACTGAGCTAAGTCTGGCACTGAAAGGCCACCACAAGCCTTATGACGACACATAACAAGCTTAGAAATACAAGCTCGTTTATGGGCCCAAATAAATTTAAGGACGTCCGCCTGGAGAGCCCCCAGGTCCGAGGCTGGGACTGGGATCGGTAGGGTGCGGAATAGGTATAGTAGCCGTGGAAGGACCACCATTCTTACTATATGGATCTTGCCCACCCAGGATACTGGAAGAGATTCCCATGACTGCAGGTCCCTCCGTATTTGAGTAAACATGGGAAGATAGTTATATTTGTACAGGGTGTTAAGTGTCTTGGTCAGCGATATGCCCAAATATGGAAGGAAGTGTGTGTTGTGTAGAAATGGAAACTCGCTCTGAAGAATCTCAGAGACCTGAGAGGTGACATTACCCAACAAAAGCTCCGACTTAGATTGGTTGACTAGTAGGCCTGATGCATCTGAGAAAATTTTTAGCAGGGACAAAAGGGAAGGAAATGAAATGATAGGATTGGTGACTGTTAACAAAAGGTCGTCAGCAAAAAGGCTCAATTTATATTCCACACCCCCAACCGAGATTCCTGTTATATCTGGGTGAGATCTAATCTTTAACGCTAATGGCTCCATGGCTAGTGCAAAAAGGGCTGGGGAGAGGGGGCAACCTTGGCACGTTCCCCTAAGAATTGGTATAGATGACGGGTGAGAGGAAGGTAATTTGAGACTAGCCTGAGGCGAAGAGTACAAAGCTTGAATAGCAGAGAGAAAAGGGCCTCTAATGTTAAAGTGGGAGAGGGTCCGCCAAAGATAGGACCAAGAGACTGTATCGAAGGCTTTCTCTATATCCAGCGCTAATAAAGCTACCGGAGTTGAAGTCCTGTTCGCCTTATGAACTAATCCCAAGACCTTCCGTATATTATCTGGGGCTTCCCTGCTGGGGATGAAACCCACTTGATCTTTGTGTATCAAGCTAGGGAGAAGTCTATTGAGTCTACGTGCTAAAATCGAGGTGAACAACTTGTTGTCTATATTCAAAAGTGAAATGGGCCTATAGTTGGAGGGTAAAAGAGGGTCTTTATGAGGTTTGGGAATCACAGTAATTTTGGCAGCTAAGAACTCGGGTGGGGGTGTGGAGCCTTGTAATAAATGGTTACAGTATTTAGTTATGAAGGGGGATAACTGGTCTGCAAATTTTTTAAAATAAAGTGCTGTATAGCCACCTGGACCGGGGGCTTTTCCCAATTTCAGGGCCCTAATTGTGTATGTCACCTCCTCAGCCGTGATGGGGCTATTGAGTTCATCTAGCGCCGCAGACGAGGCCTTTGGGAGGGGAACAGAAGAAAGGAAGTCCTCAGCCTTAGGGTTGGAGTCACCTTTTTGCTCTGAGTATAGTTGTTTATAGAAGGATTGAAAGGTATCATATATGATGTCTGGATGGGTGGTAATTCTACCAGACTGTGTATGGATTTGGTAGACTTGGTTAAGTCTCTGTGTGGCTTTGAGTTGGCGTGCCAACATCTTATCCGGTTTATTGGCATATTTGTAATAATAGGATGACGTCCAGCGGAGTGCTTTTTCAGTATTATTGGAAAGTAGGGCATTCAGCTGGGTTTTAGTATCTTTTATTTCCTTCAATAGGTAAAGGGTTGGTGTTTGTTGATGGGCTCTCACCAGTTTAGCCAATTTAAACTCTAGTGTAACCTGAGCTAAGGATCTGTCTTTTTTGAGCCTTGAAGCTACCTGAATGAGTTTGCCCCGTATGACAGCCTTGTGAGCCAGCCACAAGTTCATAGGGTCGGAATCCGGAGTGTTATTTAGCAAAAAGAACTGTTTAAGTTCATCCAGTATCGCATTAAACACAACCGGTCGAGTCAGCAATGACTCATTCAGGCGCCAAGTAAAAGCGCCAAGTAAAAGGGACACTAGAATGGGTGACTAAAGCGAATTCAGCTAAAACCATGTCATGATCCGACAAGGAGGACACAACGTGTCTGGAGTAGGTTAGTGAGGGGAGAAAAGAGGTGGAGGCTAGGATCAAATCAATCCGGGTGTATAGTTGGTGGGAAGGAGAATAGTAGGTATATCCGCTTTGGGGGCCATTGTGCTCCCTCCAGGTATCCGCCAGGGACAGGGATTCCATCACTTGCTTAACTTTAACATTGTGGGATGCAGGGCGCATTTGAGTCGGAAGGGTGGAGCGATCAAGTACATGGTTAGGTACAAAATTAAAGTCACCACACCACAATAACTTGTGATAGGTGAGAGGTGCAATAATGGAATGCATAGAGACAAAAAAAGAAATAGGATCCTCAGTAGGCGCATACACGTTAGTAATACACAGGGTTTCTTCCTTGTAGGTGCCTAGGAGGATTACATATCTCCCATTAGGATCTATTATAGAGCGTAGTAGTGTAAAAGGAAAGGAGTTACGTAATAAAATGATAGCTCCTCTACTTTTAGAAACATAGGTAGACGAATAAAAACGTGTGTAATGCGGATGGAAATATTTGGGATGAGAGGTGGGCGTGAAATGGGACTCCTGCAGGCAGATCACATCGGGTGTATGTTTGATATACGTAGAGAAAGCAGACTTACGTTTTCTGGGGGAATTAAATCCCCTCACGTTGTGTGTTAATATCTTACACATGACCGGAGAGCAAGGAGTATGCAGGAAAAGCGATGTGAACCCGTGCGATCCGCCTCAGGAGCGCCACCTCCAGCCGTCATCCATACATGAAAACAGCACCAGCATATCCGCTGACATAAGTAGGAAAAGAAATAAAAGAAAAAGAGAAAAAAAGAAAAGGAAATAGAAAATTGAGAACAAATAGAACAATACACAACTAAGCCTAAATAGGCCTGAGAAAAATAGGTGGGTGCAGTAGAGCGGGATGAGGACTCTAACGGAGTCTCCCAATCCAGCCCAGAGAACCCAAACATGGGGGCAAACATGACAGTCCTTCACGCCGAATCCCTAGAAGATGGTAAGCTTCGGGAAAAAAGCAGTTATTAATAAAGGGACTACATAATGAAGGCTAATGTCCTGTAATACTGAAAAAGGGAATAGGGGTATGGAGCGGAACCATAAGGTAGGATAACAACGTTCCCAAGTGCCGTGACAGGCTAGAAGGTCAGAAGCAGGAGTCCCGGACTTAAGTGGAAGATGACGAAGTCGGTCTCCGCAGAGTCGAGGGCACCGTCGTCCAGACTCTGGCTGGTCGTTGTGGCTCTGGAACGGCTTCTGGAGCTGGATCTTGGTCACAGGTAATTCCTTCTTTCCGAAGGATCTCGATTCCCTCTCTGGGTGAGTGTATAACATGGTCCCGAGAGTTAAGACGGAAAGAGAGGGAAAAAGGGAATCCCCATTTGTACCGCACCTGGGCGTTTTGTAGGGCCGAAGTCACCGGCTTCATGTCCCTGCGTCTGCGGAGGGTGGAAGGGGCCAGGTCGGCATATAGGTGCACTGTGGAGGGGAGACCAGGGAGCTCGGTGAGGTTACGGGCTGCTTTAAGAATTTGGTCCCGTGTGCCCGGATGATGAAACTTGAGAATGACATCTCTCGGCAAGGCATCCGAGCGTGGTCTCCCTAGGGCTCTATGGGCCCTATCCATCAGGAGTCTCGCCGGTTCCGCTAGTGGCAGCAGGGCCTGAAACAAAGCCGACAAAGTGGCCGGAAGGTCAGTGAAGCTTTCAGGCAGACCTTTGATCCGGAGGTTACCCCTCCTGGTTCTATTTTCTAGATCTTCTAATTTGAGCTCCATCGCTGCAATTTGTGCCGCCTGAGACAGAATATCCGCCTTATCTGAGTGCAGGGCGTCCGATAGATCATCGGTGCGTGTCTCCAAGTCAGAGACCCGGGTGCCCAGGTCATGAATCTGGCGGGAAAACTCATCCACCGCTTGGGACAGTTCTGAGCGGAATAGGGAGGCTATATTTTTATAAAGTTCAGCCTGACCTGGGTCTTGAATGTCCGGTGGCAGCGAGGAGTTGCTGGTTTCAGAGGACGTTGGGCTCCGAGACGAAGGGGCCTGGTCCGCCATACTGCTGCGGCCTGAGTTTCTGAACAACTCCGGTAGGGTCTGTGAAGGCACGGGTGTTCCCATCGACTTAGACTTCCCTTTGTTGCGGGTCATCATAGGAGTCCCTTGCATGTGGATTCGAGCCCGTGGAGCTGAATAAACAGCGCTAAAAGCGGGAAAAGCTCGGCGAGAGGAGCGGAGCTCAGGGGAACACGTCCGCCATGCGAGCCTCGCGCATGCGCCCTTCCAGTGCGTCTTTTTAAGCGATGGTGTCATTTTTACATGGCTGACACTGATGCATCGCGGGCCGGTATGCTGCACAGTCCGGCCGGCGCATGACATTAGTCACAGTCCTGCTTCATTAATGAAGTGGAAGGGGCGTGACTGACTGAGTGACGTCACACGCCGGCCAGACCGCTACATTCATAGAGTGAGTACTGTTTCAGGCGATTAGGCTAGTTTATCAAAGAAGAGTGATTGCTTCAGCATTAAAGAAATAGACTTTACATACAAAGAGACGGCTGTGCGCAGAGTGTAATGGGACACATATTAATAAAGTAATGCTGTGAAACATAGGACCATAAGGGGGTCCAGCATAAGATACTATATGTGTGTCATCCACACATATAGCATCTTATGCTGGTCACCCTCATGGCCCTATGTGTCAAAGCACACATTCCCCATAACAGTGCGTCAGCCACAGGTCTCCCATAACAGTGCATCAGCCACAGGTCCCCCATAACAGTGCGTCAGCCACAGGTCCTTCATAACAGTGCATCAGCCACAGGTCCCCCATAACAGTGCGTCAGCCACAGATCCCCCATAACAGTGCGTCAGCCACAGATCCCCCATAATAGTGTGTTATCCACAGGTCCACCATAACAGTGCATCAGCCACATGTCCCCCATAACAGTGCATCAGCCACAGGTCCTCCATAACAGTGCGTCAGCCACAGGTCCCCCATAACAGTGCGTCAGCCACAGATGCCCATAACAGTCTGTTATCCACAGGTCCCCCATAACAGTGCGTCAGCCACAGATGCCCCATAACAGTGTGTCAGCCACAGGTCCCCCACAACAGTGTGTCACCCACAGATCCCCCATAACAGTGCGCCAGCCACAGATCCCCCATAACATTGTCATCCACAGACCCCCCATAACAGTGCATCATCCACAGGTCCCCCATAACAATGTCATCCCCAGACCACCATTAGTTCAAAATCCACCAATAGCACACCTTTTGGTTAAAAATATTTTTTTTCTTATTTTCCTCCTCAAAAACCTAGGTGCGAAAAATACGGTATATTTTTTGCCACTAATACACACCAAAAAGGGCTTTAGGGCATATAACTGCACAGCTAAATGGTAAATAATATATTATTTTAGCTGCACCGCTGAACGGCAATAGGCCCTTATTTTTTTCCACTTATACAAGCCACAAAAGGGGCAAATAATATTTTTTCTTTGCCACTAATACACACCAAAAAGGGCTTTAGGACATATAACTGCACCGCTGAATGCAAATATATATATTTTTTACCACTAATACACACCAAAAAGGGCTGTAATTTTCGAATTTCCTCACACAACGGCAAATACTATTTTTTTGTGCCACTAATACTCGCCAAAAAGGGCTTTAGAACATAGCACCGCTGAACGGCAAATAATATATAATTTTTTGCCACTAATACACTCCAAAAAGGGCTTTAGAACATATAACTGCCCTGCTGAATGGCAAATAGTCCCTTACTTTTTTCCACTTATGCACTCCTGAAAAGGCTTTAGAACATACAGTATAACTGCATAGCTGAATGGCAAATAATATATATTTTTTGCCACTAATACATGCTAAAAAGGGCTTTAAAACATGTAACTGCAATGCTGAACAGCAAATAATATATATATATTTTTTGCCACTAATATATGCCAAAGAAGGCTGTAATTTTCTCACTTCACCAAACAACGGCTAATAAGCCCTTTTTTCCCTCTAACACAAACCAAAAAATGCTTTAGAACATATAACTGCACCGCACAAGGGCAAATAAGACATAGAAATATTTCCTTGTAATAAACCCTATTAATGCCTATAACAAACAGCACTTGCACCCCAATAACAAGAACAGTTTGCTGGAATTACAGAGCTGTGTAATGGCAATTCCGATCCCCACACAGTGCAGCAAGGTGTAATAGGATTGTTCCTATTACCCAGTCTGTAACCTCCCCTACTGAACCCTGTTCTGCTTTAATACTGTGGAATGATTCCTTTCTATCCCAGAGGTGTTGCTAGCCTAAAACATTAGGGGCCTGGGCCCCTGATGTTTTGTCCCTGGCCCCAAAAATACTGCCTGCCAGGAAGATACAACTGTATTGCCATCCTCAGGACGGCAATACAATTGAATCTAATGCACTGCATGATCTGAAGAACCTGTGATGACATCACAAGTCATGTGATTAGTGTAAAAGGCAGGGTTTGAGAAGGACCTGCGATGATGTCACCATCATGTGACCAGTGCAGGAAAGGGCGGCAGTCAAGAGGAGAAGAAGCTGTGGTGATGTCTGTATATGAGGAGAGGTAAGTGAAGGGAGGGGCAGAGCAATGCTGGGAGTTGTGGTTATTTAACTGGGATTGTATGTTAGGGCTGAAGGGGGGGATGTGCTATTTATATTCAGTGGCGTTTCTAGCTTTCAAATTTTGGGGGGGCACACTGGGGGCCAGGACAAAAGTAGGGGGGGCAGCTATAACAACGATACATTTACACAAGTATGCTTATAAATGCTGCGATACTTTACCCAATACCTAAAACAGCAACAGGGAAAAAAAGTCCTGCTGTCTGTGGTTTAAAAAAAAAAAACAATCACTCAGATTTTAACATGTCCTAGTTGCCTGTGGATGAGCGGCCGCATTTAAAGTTAAAGTTACTGCAGGATATGGATTAGTGGATATGGTTTAGAAATGTCAAATTTACACTCCTGTGAGCAGCGGGGAGGGGGATGACACTGTTATAGGGAGTGGGATCTGTGGATGACACTGCTATGGGGGGGATCTGTAGATGACACTGTTATGGAGGGGGATATGTGGATGACACTGTTATGGAGGGGGATCTGTGGATGACACATACCGTATATAGCATCTTATGCTATATGTGTCATCCACAGATCCACCCCATGACAGTGTTATCCACAGATCCCCTCCATAACAGTGTCATCCACAGATCCCCCTCCCTATAACAGTGTCATCCCCCTCCCCACCGCTCACAGGAGTGTACATTTGACATTTCTAAACTGTAATCCATATCCTGCAGTAACTTTAACTTTAAATGCGGCCGCTCATCTCTGCTAGTACCTTAACCTTACATCACTCAGCTAGCTTTGGTAACAGGGCCAGGCTACAGCCTACTGGCACTGCTTGTTAGTTGTTACCGAGCGAGCGCTGATTTCTGCAGGTCAGTGGATACGGATTACAGTTTAAAAGAAATGTACACTCCTGTGAGCGGTCCAGACCAGTGGCGGGTCCAGAGCCTGTTCTCAGGAGGGGCACTTCCAGATTATTTTCTGTCTGCCGCCTCAAAACAAAGGTGCTTATAGAACAGACTACACAGTGTAGAGGTATACTGTATATTGTGTGGCACAGTGTAGCGGTATACTGTGTGGCACAGTGTAGAGGTATACTGTATATTGTGTGGCACAATGTATGCTATATGTGTATAACATAAACATATTTCACATGAAAACTTACAATTACTTGGCTTGGCCCTTGGGGATCTCGGACGCCACTTCAACACTTTGGCTGGGGGGCTCAGTGGAGCTGATGTTGTGTTTTATCCTAATGAAAAATATTTCATAATAAGGATTTGGAGAAGGGGCAAAGGGATAGAAGAGCAGGGAGAGGCTGGTGCTGCTACTAGGGGGTCATACCATGGGGGAGTAATAAAGACCACCATAATGCCCCCCAGTAGAAATAATTCTCCTTATAATGTGACAGTGCAAAAAATACCCCCTTGCAATGCCCCCAGTTGAGCTAATGTCCCCATAGTTCTCCCATAATGTGCCAGTATAAAATACCCCTATATAGTGCCCCCAGTAAATTCCCCCATAGTGCTCCTCACCCCCCTTCCCCATAGTACCCACCATAATGTGTCCCAGTATAAAATGCTACTGTACAGAGCCCCCATATAAAATACCCCTTCTTTGTGGCCTCAGTAGATGCACCTATAGTGCCCACCAATAATGTGCCTGTAATAAGTGCCCCCAATAATGTGCCAGTAACAATTGCCCCCCATCACGTGCCAGTAACAAGATCCCCCCATCGCGTGCCAGTAACAAGAGCCCCCCATCACGTGCCAGTAATAAGAGTCAAACTAACAGGTGGTCTATCTGGACGTATTTACGTCTTTTAATCATGTGCTATTGATTGTAAATAAAACTTTTATTAATTTTCCTTTAAAATACTGAATTGATTAATTAACAAATACACACAGTACTGTAGGGACATTGTGGCCCCCTCTGGCTCCCCCTTGGAGACGCCACTGTTTATATGGGACTGTATATTGATGTTGGCTGGAGGATGGAGTAATGTTATTTACATGGGACTGTATGTTGATGGCGGCTGTGGGAGGGAGTGATGTTATTTACATGGGACTGTATGTTGGAGGAGACTGGAGAGGGGTGATGTTATTTACATGGGACTTTATTTTGGAGGGGGCTGTAGACAGAGAGAGATGGTATTTACATGGGACTGTATATTGGAGGGGGCTGTAGACAGAGAGGGATGTTATTTACATGGGACTGTATATTGTAGGGGAGTGGAGAGATGGTGTGATGTTATTTACATGGGACTCCATGGTGGAGGGAGGGAAATAGTGTTATTTACATGGAACTGTATGGTGGAGGGGCTGAGGAATTATAATTTGAGAGGACACTAAGAGGAGTAATATAACTACAGGGGGCAATTCAGGGAGAGCATTATAACAGGAGGGGGCAATATAAATACTGGTAGTACTGTAGGGACATTTTAAATCCAGGGAACATTAGGCATTCTTATTACTACTGAGGACTCTAAATGAGGGTCTTATAGATCCGCCTTACTTCTACAAAGAGCACTATGGGGGGCTTATTAGTACTTAGGGGTCTGTGAGGGCATTATTAATACTGGAGGGCTCTTCTACTCTTCTACTAATGGAGGCACTCTTGGGGAGCATTATCACTGTTGGGGGCACTGTAGAGGGCAGTATTACTAAGGAGGGCATTCTAGAAGGGAATTACTATTGGTGGGACTACTAGGAGCAGTATTACTATGGGGGGGCTATCTGTACAGCACTCATTTTTTTTCAGGGTAGTATTTGGGGGTTTTGGGGAGCACAGCGAGCAGCAGGAGAACACTGTGGGGACTCCAGGTCGGGGGATGATGATAGAAAAGTGAGGAAGCTAAGATGTCTGTGCGTCACACTCTGCAAAGACTAGGCGGCTGAGAGAAGTTGTCTGGACTAAGTGGAGATGATGACAGAGAAGATCTACATCAGAGGAGACGTCACATGGGAGGCCCTGGATGTGAGAGGTACTGTATGTGCTGCTGTATAGCAAGTACAGCAAAATGCGGTGTGCGCGGGGTGGGGTGTACGGCAAACATGCCGAGAGGTGGGTTGAAAAAAACTGCAGCATGCTTGCCGTGCTGCGGCTGGACCTCCGGCGGCACGGTGCACTAGTGGTGCAGGAGAAAGCTACCGCAAGTGTGAATGTATCCTTAGAGAATTGGCCATATTCATTGGGGCTTGGGCCCCGGATCCTTTGAGACCCTAGCAACGCCCTTGCCCTATCCTTTTCCTGAACTTCTATACAGAAAAATACAAGTTTTAAAGTCTTTTCTACCACTGTCCCTAGCACCTGCTGATGTCTCTCCCTGCACTTAGTACACTGGAAAATGGCTGAATCCAAGATGGCTGAGGCTATTTACAGGGCTGTGAAATCACAGGGCTGGCTGGCTGCTGATAGACTGAATGCATGGCATTGTGGGTGATCCCTCGTTCCCAGAGTTCCTTGCTCCATGTCCTAACACGGGCAGCAGCCATTTTAGGAAAAAATTGGATTTGTTACCACAAAGCATGAGGAAATTCGTATTCGGTGGGAATCAAATGTTTCCTGAAATTCGGATCGAATTTTACTTTGTCAACTTCGATTCGCTCATCTCTAATTGTGTATATCACTGAATAATTGTCCTACTAAAACTTAACTTTTATATCGATATATATTTAAAATAAGTCCCACAATGAGAATTTAGATAACTACATGTAAACGATAAATTTGTGTATTTTTAGCAGACCTTGAATATATACACTTTCAAATCGCAATTTTGGACTATATAGTCACCACTCACGGTTTGATGAAAGTTAAAGGAGTTGTATCCGGCCACAACGAATAAACAAATTTTGTAGAGGGGTCCACCAGGATTCCAGGAGGAGCTCTTCACAGCAGATGTACTGAAGAAAAATCGTATTAAAAATCACTAGCTCCCCTTAGGCAGAGAGAGTATGGTTGCTGGGAGATATGAGTCCCTAGCCAGCTATTATGGCCCTGCCTAAAAGCGGAGAGGTCTCCCGCCTAAATGCGGGAGAATCACCCCCTAAAGGAGCGACCCCACTTATCGGTGGCTGACCCTGTTGTTCTGACCCTATAGGATACAAAACTTCCAAATGTCCGCAAATTACACAAAAATTATTAATTGGATATTAATCCCAAAAATAGATCTTGATCCCAACGCGTTTCCTCCGGTAAAGTAGTCACCGGATTCATCAGGGAATGTCCACAAGAAGATACAAAAATCATGGTACAATCGCCAATAGCACAGTCGCTCTTCTCTATAGATAATCCAACTGAATAGTGCAGTCCAGAGTAATGTCTGGATCTGCTCCCCTATATATACCCACTTAGATAATTGAAAATATAGACCAGTGTGTACCTCATGATTATTGGAGACCGGCGTGCGTTCCACCACCATCGGTACCTCATCCGGGAGTGCGTCTTTGTGGGTGCATGGACTCTCCTCATTGGGCGTCCGTGGAACGCACGCCGGATCGCGTCATATTATGCGAGACGCATAATGACCAGGAAGTTGGTCATATGTACCGGATGTGACGTAGCCCGAAATCTCTAATTGTGGTGTAATGTTGCATAAAATGTCACATCTTAGAACTTGCACCCTTTTTTGAGAGGCCCCGCCCCATGTCTCTAAGCCTTACCTCCTGTTTGAGCAAGTCATAAAGGAAGGGTAGTAACCCTAGTTGTGCCAAGGTGTGTCAGTTTGCAACACGTTTTCACAAACCGATTCTGGGCACAGACACATTAGTAAATATGGGCCATTGTTACTGCTAGCCAAATAAAGGAACTTACTGTTTGTACAGTCCTGATCAAAAGTTTAATACCACTTGAAAAATGTCAAAAAAATCATATTTAGCATGGCTGGATCTTAACATAAAAGAACAAGGTTCCAAGTAGAGCTTCAACATGCAAAAAGAAGAAATGGGAGTGAGACAAAATATTTTTTGAGCATTCAATTTATTGAAAACAACGAATAAACTGAAACAGGCTGTTTTTCAGCTGATCAAAAGTTTAGGACCACACCTCCAAAATAAAACTAAATCCCCCCCCCCCCCCCCCAAAAAACAGAAATCCAACTTCCAAACATGAACTCAGTAATGAGTAGCTCCGCTTTTATTGTTTATCACTTCAAAAACTCGTTTCGGCATGCTTGAAGCAAGCGTTTCCATGAGGTGAGTGGGAACATTTCTCCAAGTGGTGAAGACGGCCGCATGAAGGCCATCTACTGTCTGGAACTGTGTCCATTTTTGTAAACTTCCCTTGCCATCCATCCACAAAGGTTCTCAATTGGATTTAGATCAGGGGAACGCGCAGGATGGGCCAAAAGAGTGATGCTGTTCACCTGGAAGAAGTCCCTTCTCCTGATGGCATTGTGTACTGTAGCGTGGTCCTGTTGAAAAACCCAGTCGTTACCACACAAACGATTGCCCTCAGTCATGAGGAATGTTCTCTGCAACATCTGGACATAGCCAGCGGCCGTTTGACGCCCCTGCACTTCCTGAAGCTCTATTGTTCCACTGAAGGAAAAATCACCCCAGACCATTATGGCACCCCATCCACTGTGGCGGGTAGAAAACATCTCAGGTAGGATCTGCTTGTCATGTCAGTAACGTTGGAAACCATCAGAACCATCAAGGAAACATTTTTTCTCAGAGGAGAATAAAACTTTCTTCCACCTTTCAATGTCCCATGTTTGGTGCTCTCTTGCAAAGTCCAAACGAGCAGTTCTGTGGCGTTCAAGGAGACGAGGTCTTTGAAGACGTTTTTTGTTTTTGAAGCCCTTCAGTCTCAGATGCCGTCTGATGGTTATGGGGCTGCAGTCAGCACCAGTAAGGGCCTTAATTTGGGTCGAGGATCGTCTTGACGGACAGCCAATTGGATCCTCTGGCTCCGTGTGACTACCTGGCAGAAAATGACAATGAATCCACATTTTTGCACAGATTTGGCCTTTTAAAGGCATGTGGTCCTAAATAGGGATGAGCGAACTCGAACTGTATAGTTCGGGTTCGTACCGAATTTTGGGGTGTCCGTGACACGGACCCGAACCCGGACATTTTCGTAAAAGTCCGGGTTCGGGTTCGGTGTTCGTCGCTTTCTTCGCGCTTTTGTGACGCTTTCTTGGCGCTTTTTGAAAGGCTGCAAAGCAGCCAATCAACAAGCGTCATACTACTTGCCCCAAGAGGCCATCACAGCCATGCCTACTATTGGCATGGCTGTGATTGGCCAGAGCACCATGTGACCCAGCCTCTATTTAAGCTGGAGTCACATAGCGCCGCCCGTCACTCTGCTCTGATTAGCGTAGGGAGAGGTTGCGGCTGCGACAGTAGGGCGAGATTAGGCAGATTAACTCCTCCAAAGGACTTGATTAACTGATCGATCTGCAGCTGTGGATCATTGAGCTGCTGATCCTCAATTGCTCACTGTTTTTAGGCTGCCCAGACCGTTTGTCAGTCACATTTTTCTGGGGTGATCGGCGGCCATTTTGTGTCTTGTAGTGCGCCAGCACAAGCTGCGACCAAGTGCATTTAACCCTCAATGGTGTGGTTGTTTTTTGGCTAAAGCCTACATCAGGGTGAAGCTGTCACACCAAGTGCATTTAACCAGCAATAGTCTGTTTATTTTTTGGCCATATACTACATCAGGGGCAAGCTGCGCCTGTCACCAAGTGCATTTAACCCTCAATGGTACGTTTGTTTTTTGGCTAAAGCCTACATCAGGGTAAAGCTGTCACACCAAGTGCATTTAACCAGCAATAGTCTGTTTATTTTTTGGCCATATACTACATCAGGGGCAAGCTGCGCCCGTCACCAAGTGCATTTAACCCTCAGTAGTGTGGTTGGTCAAGCTATCACACCAAGTGCATTTAACCAGCAATAGTCTGTTCATTTTTTGGCCATATACTAAATCAGGGGCAAGCTGCGCCCGTCACCAAGTGCATTTAACCAGCAATAGTCTGTTCATTTTTTGGCCATATACTACATCAGGGGCAAGCTGCGCCCGTCACCAAGTGCATTTAACCCTCAGTAGTGTGGTTGGTCAAGCTGTGACACCAAGTGCATTTAACCAGCAATAGTCTGTTCATTTTTTGGCAATATACTACATCAGGGGCAAGCTGCGCCCGTCACCAAGTGCATTTAACCAGCAATACTGTGGTTATTTTTTGGCCATATCCCAGTCTAATTCTGTCACTAAATCCATACCGGTCACCCAGCGCCTAAATACTAGGCCTCAAATTTATATCCCGCTAAATCTCTCGTTACCGCTGTCCTGTTGTGGCTGGGAAAGTTATTTAGTGTCCGTCAAAGCACATTTTTTGTTCTGGGTTGAAATACAATTCCCAATTTAGCAATTTAAAAATTTAGTGGTTTCTGCTATATCAGAGCTATTTGAAATCTATCCCTAAAAGGGTAGATCATATTGAAGGTGCACATAGGGTCATTCAGAATAACTTCACACACCCGCTACTGTGCATTTCCAAGTCTAATTCTGTCACTAAACCCATACCTGTCACCCAGCGCCTAAATACTAGGCCTCAAATTTATATCCCGCTAAATCTCTCGTTACCGCTGTCCTGTTGTGGCTGGGAAAGTTATTTAGTGTCCGTCAAAGCCCATTTTTTGTTCTGGGTTGAAATACAATTCCCAATTTAGCAATTTTAAAGATTTAGTGGTTTCTGCTATATCAGAGCTATTTGAAATCTATCCCTAAAAGGGTATATAATATTCAAGGTGCACATAGGGTCATTCAGAATAACTTCACACACACACGCTACTGTGCATATCCCAGTCTAATTCTGTCACTAAATCCATACCGGTCACCCAGCGCCTAAATACTAGGCCTCAAATTTATATCCCGCTAAATCTCTCGTTACCGCTGTCCTGTTGTGGCTGAGAAAGTTATTTAGTGTCCGTCAAAGCACATTTTTTGTTCTGGGTTGAAATACAATTCCCAATTTAGCAATTTAAAAATTTAGTGGTTTCTGCTGTATCAGAGCTATTTGAAATCTATCCCTAAAAGGGTAGATCATATTGAAGGTGCACATAGGGTCATTCAGAATAACTTCACACACCCGCTACTGTGCATTTCCAAGTCTAATTCTGTCACTAAACCCATACCTGTCACCCAGCGCCTAAATACTAGGCCTCAAATTTATATCCCGCTAAATCTCTCGTTACCGCTGTCCTGTTGTGGCTGGGAAAGTTATTTAGTGTCCGTCAAAGCACATTTTTTGTTCTGGGTTGAAATACAATTCCCAATTTAGCAATTTTAAAATTTAGTGGTTTCTGCTGTATCAGAGCTATTTGAAATCTATCCCTAAAAGGGTAGATCATATTGAAGGTGCACATAGGGTCATTCAGAATAACTTCACACACCCGCTACTGTGCATTTCCAAGTCTAATTCTGTCACTAAACCCATACCTGTCACCCAGCGCCTAAATACTAGGCCTCAAATTTATATCCCGCTAAATCTCTCGTTACCGCTGTCCTGTTGTGGCTGGGAAAGTTATTTAGTGTCCGTCAAAGCACATTTTTTGTTCTGGGTTGAAATACAATTCCCAATTTAGCAATTTCATAATTTAGTGGTTTCTGCTATATCAGAGCTATTTGAAATCTATCCCTAAAAGGGTATATAATATTCAAGGTGCACAAAGGGTCATTCAGAATAACTTCACACACACACGCTACTGTGCATATCCCAGTCTAATTCTGTCACTAAATCCATACCGGTCACCCAGCGTCTAAATACTAGGCCTCAAATTTATATCCCGCTAAATCTCTCGTTACCGCTGTCCTGTTGTGGCTGGGAAAGTTATTTAGTGTCCGTCAAAGCACATTTTTTGTTCTGGGTTGAAATACAATTCCCAATTTAGCAATTTAAAAATTTAGTGGTTTCTGCTGTATCAGAGCTATTTGAAATCTATCCCTAAAAGGGTAGATCATATTGAAGGTGCACATAGGGTCATTCAGAATAACTTCACACACCCGCTACTGTGCATTTCCAAGTCTAATTCTGTCACTAAACCCATACCTGTCACCCAGCGCCTAAATACTAGGCCTCAAATTTATATCCCGCTAAATCTCTCGTTACCGCTGTCCTGTTGTGGCTGGGAAAGTTATTTAGTGTCCGTCAAAGCACATTTTTTGTTCTGGGTTGAAATACAATTCCCAATTTAGCAATTTCATAATTTAGTGGTTTCTGCTATATCAGAGCTATTTGAAATCTATCCCTAAAAGGGTATATAATATTCAAGGTGCACATAGGATCATTCAGAATAACTTCACACACACGCTACTGTGCATTTCCAAGTCCAATTCTGTTAGTAAATTCATACCGGTCACCCAGCGCCTAAATACTAGGTCTCAAATTTATATCCCGCTAAATCTCTCGTTACCGCTGTCCTGTTGTGGCTGGGAAAGTTATTTAGTGTCTGTCAAAGCACATTTTTTGTTCTGGGTTGAAATACAATTCCCAATTTAGCACTTTCATAATTTAGTGGTTTCTGCTATATCAGAGCTATTTGAAATCTATCCCTAAAAGGGTATATAATATTCAAGGTGCACATAGGGTCATTCAGAATAACTTCACACACACGCTACTGTGCATTTCCAAGTCAAATTCTGTCAGTAAATCCATACCGGTCACCCAGCGCCTAAATACTAGGCCTCAAATTTATATCCCGCTGAATTTGAATACAATACATTGGGCCAAATAATATTTTTGTTGTTGTGGTGAACCATAACAATGAGAAAAACATCTAGTAAGGGACGCGGACGTGGACATGGTCGTGGTGGTGTTAGTGGACCCTCTGGTGCTGGGAGAGGACGTGGCCGTTCTGCCACATCCACACGTCCTAGTGTACCAACTACCTCAGGTCCCAGTAGCCGCCAGAATTTACAGCGATATATGGTGGGGCCCAATGCCGTTCTAAGGATGGTAAGGCCTGAGCAGGTACAGGCATTAGTTAATTGGGTGGCCGACAGTGGATCCAGCACGTTCACATTATCTCCCACCCAGTCTTCTGCAGAAAGCGCACAGATGGCGCCTGAAAACCAACCCCATCAGTCTGTCACATCACCCCCATGCATACCAGGGAAACTGTCTCAGCCTCAAGTTATGCAGCAGTCTCTTATGCTGTTTGAAGACTCCGCTGGCAGGGTTTCCCAAGGGCATCCACCTAGCCCTTCCCCAGCGGTGAAAGACATAGAATGCACTGACGCACAACCACTTATGTTTCCTGATGATGAGGACATGGGAATACCACCTCAGCATGTCTCTGATGATGACGAAACACAGGTGCCAACTGCTGCGTCTTTCTGCAGTGTGCAGACTGAACAGGAGGTCAGGGATCAAGACTGGGTGGAAGACGATGCAGGGGACGATGAGGTCCTAGACCCCACATGGAATGAAGGTCGTGCCACTGACTTTCACAGTTCGGAGGAAGAGGCAGTGGTGAGACCGAGCCAACAGCGTAGCAAAAGAGGGAGCAGTGGGCAAAAGCAGAACACCCGCCGCCAAGAGACTCCGCCTGCTACTGACCGCCGCCATCTGGGACCGAGCACCCCAAAGGCAGCTTCAAGGAGTTCCCTGGCATGGCACTTCTTCAAACAATGTGCTGACGACAAGACCCGAGTGGTTTGCACGCTGTGCCATCAGAGCCTGAAGCGAGGCATTAACGTTCTGAACCTGAGCACAACCTGCATGACCAGGCACCTGCATGCAAAGCATGAACTGCAGTGGAGTAAACACCTTAAAACCAAGGAAGTCACTCAGGCTCCCCCTGCTACCTCTTCTGCTGCTGCCGCCTCGGCCTCTTCCTCCGCCTCTGGAGGAACGTTGGCACCTGCCACCCAGCAAACAGGGGATGTACCACCAACACCACCACCACCACCTCCGTCACCAAGCGTCTCAACCATGTCACACGGCAGCGTTCAGCTCTCCATCTCACAAACATTTGAGAGAAAGCGTAAATTCCCACCTAGCCACCCTCGATCCCTGGCCCTGAATGCCAGCATTTCTAAACTACTGGCCTATGAAATGCTGTCATTTAGGCTGGTGGACACAGACAGCTTCAAACAGCTCATGTCGCTTGCTGTCCCACAGTATGTTGTTCCCAGCCGCCACTACTTCTCCAAGAGAGCCGTGCCTTCCCTGCACAACCAAGTATCCGATAAAATCAAGTGTGCACTGCGCAACGCCATCTGTAGCAAGGTCCACCTAACCACAGATACGTGGACCAGTAAGCACGGCCAGGGACGCTATATCTCCCTAACTGCACACTGGGTAAATGTAGTGGCAGCTGGGCCCCAGGCGGAGAGCTGTTTGGCGCACGTCCTTCCGCCGCCAAGGATCGCAGGGCAACATTCTTTGCCTCCTGTTGCCACCTCCTCCTTCTCGGCTTCCTCCTCCTCTTCTTCCACCTGCTCATCCAGTCAGCCACACACCTTCACCACCAACTTCAGCACAGCCCGGGGTAAACGTCAGCAGGCCATTCTGAAACTCATATGTTTGGGGGACAGGCCCCACACCGCACAGGAGTTGTGGCGGGGTATAGAACAACAGACCGATGAGTGGTTGCTGCCGGTGAGCCTCAAGCCCGGCCTGGTGGTGTGTGATAATGGGCGAAATCTCGTTGCAGCTCTGGGACTAGCCAATTTGACGCACATCTCTTGCTTGGCGCATGTGCTGAATTTGGTGGTGCAGAAGTTCATACACAACTACCCCGACATGTCAGAGCCGCTGCATAAAGTGCGGGCCGTCTGTTCGCGCTTCCGGCGTTCACATCCTGCTGCTGCTCGCCTGTCTGCGCTACAGCGTAACTTCGGCCTTCCCGCTCACCGCCTCATATGCAACGTGCCCACCAGGTGGAACTCCACCTTGCACATGCTTGACAGACTGTGCGAGCAGCAGCAGGCCATAGTGGAGTTTCAGCTGCAGCACGCACGGGTCAGTCGCACTACAGAACAGCACCACTTCACCACCAATGACTGGGCCTCCATGCGAGACCTGTGTGCCCTGTTGCGCTGTTTCGAGTACTCCACCAACATGGCCAGTGGCGATGACGCCGTTATCAGCGTTACAATACCACTTCTATGTCTCCTTGAGAAAACACTTAGGGCGATGATGCAAGAGGAGGTGGCCCAGGAGGAGGAGGGGGAGGAGGAGGAGGAGGAAGAGGGGTCATTTTTAGCACTTTCAGGCCAGTCTCTTCGAAGTGACTCAGAGGGAGGTTTTTGGCAACAGCAGAGGCCAGGTACAAATGTGGCCAGCCAGGGCCCACTACTGGAGGACGAGGAGGACGAGGATGAGGAGGAGGTGGAGGAGGATGAGGATGAAGCATGGTCACAGCGGGGTGGCACCCAGCGCAGCTCGGGTCCATCACTGGTGCGTGGCTGGGGGGAAAGGCAGGACGATGACGATACGCCTCCCACAGAGGACAGCTTGTCCTTACCCCTGGGCAGCCTGGCACACATGAGCGACTACATGCTGCAGTGCCTGCGCAACGACAGCAGAGTTGCCCACATTTTAACCTGTGCGGACTACTGGGTTGCCACCCTGCTGGATCCACGCTACAAAGACAATGTGCCCACCTTACTTCCTGCACTGGAGCGTGATAGGAAGATGCGCGAGTACAAGCGCACGTTGGTAGACGCGCTACTGAGAGCATTCCCAAATGTCACAGGGGAACAAGTGGAAGCCCAAGGCCAAGGCAGAGGAGGAGCAAGAGGTCGCCAAGGCAGCTGTGTCAATGCCAGCTCCTTTGAGGGCAGGGTTAGCATGGCAGAGATGTGGAAAACTTTTGTCAACACGCCACAGCTAACTGCACCACCACCTGATACGCAACGTGTTAGCAGGAGGCAACATTTCACTAACATGGTGGAACAGTACATGTGCACACCCCTCCACGTACTGACTGATGGTTCGGCCCCATTCAACTTCTGGGTCTCTAAATTGTCCACGTGGCCAGAGCTAGCCTTTTATGCCTTGGAGGTGCTGGCCTGCCCGGCGGCCAGCGTTTTGTCTGAACGTGTATTCAGCACGGCAGGGGGCGTCATTACAGACAAACGCAGCCGCCTGTCTACAGCCAATGTGGACAAGCTGTCGTTCATAAAAATGAACCAGGCATGGATCCCACAGGATCTGTCCGTCCCTTGTCCAGATTAGACATTAACTACCTCCCCTTAACCATATATTATTGGACTCCAGGGCACTTCCTCATTCAATCCTATTTTTATTTTCATTTTACCATTATATTGCGAGGCTACCCAAAGTTGAATGAACCTCTCCTCTGTCTGGGTGCCGGGGCCTAAATATATGCCAATGGACTGTTGCAGTGGTGGCTGACGTGAAGCCTCATTCTCTGCTATGACATGCAAACTAATTCTCTGCTGACATGAAGCCAGATTGTCTGTTACGGGACCTCTCTCCTCTGCCTGTGTGCTGGGCCTAAATATATGCCAATGGACTGTTGCAGTGGTGGCTGACGTGAAGCCTCATTCTCTGCTATGACATGCAGACTAATTCTCTGCTGACATGAAGCCAGATTGTCTGTTACGGGACCTCTCTCCTCTGCCTGTGTGCTGGGCCTAAATATATGCCAATGGACTGTTGCAGTGGTGGCTGACGTGAAGCCTCATTCTCTGCTATGACATGCAAACTAATTCTCTGCTGACATGAAGCCAGATTGTCTGTTACGGGACCTCTCTCCTCTGCCTGTGTGCTGGGCCTAAATATATGCCAATGGACTGTTGCAGTGGTGGCTGACGTGAAGCCTCATTCTCTGCTATGACATGCAAACTAATTCTCTGCTGACATGAAGCCAGATTGTCTGTTACGGGACCTCTCTCCTCTGCCTGTGTGCTGGGCCTAAATATATGCCAATGGACTGTTGCAGTGGTGGCTGACGTGAAGCCTCATTCTCTGCTATGACATGCAAACTAATTCTCTGCTGACATGAAGCCAGATTGTCTGTTACGGGACCTCTCTGCTCTGCCTGTGTGCTGGGCCTAAATATATGCCAATGGACTGTTGCAGTGGTGGCTGACGTGAAGCCTCATTCTCTGCTATGACATGCAGACTAATTCTCTGCTGACATGAAGCCAGATTGTCTGTTACGGGACCTCTCTCCTCTGCCTGTGTGCTGGGCCTAAATATATGCCAATGGACTGTTGCAGTGGTGGCTGACGTGAAGCCTCATTCTCTGCTATGACATGCAAACTAATTCTCTGCTGACATGAAGCCAGATTGTCTGTTACGGGACCTCTCTCCTCTGCCTGTGTGCTGGGCCTAAATATATGCCAATGGACTGTTGCAGTGGTGGCTGACGTGAAGCCTCATTCTCTGCTATGACATGCAGACTAATTCTCTGCTGACATGAAGCCAGATTGTCTGTTACGGGACCTCTCTCCTCTGCCTGTGTGCTGGGCCTAAATATATGCCAATGGACTGTTGCAGTGGTGGCTAACGTGAAGCCTCATTCTCTGCTATGACATGCAGACTAATTCTCTGCTGACATGAAGCCAGATTCTCTGTTACGGGACCTCTCTCCTCTGCCTGGGTTCCGGGGCCTAAATATCTGAGAATGGACTGTTCCAGTGGTGGGTGACGGGAAGCCAGATTCTCTGCTATGGGACCTCTCTCCAATTGATTTTGGTTAATTTTTATTTATTTAATTTTTATTTTAATTCATTTCCCTATCCACATTTGTTTGCAGGGGATTTACCTACATGTTGCTGCCTTTTGCAGCCCTCTTGCCCTTTCCTGGGCTGTTTTACAGCCTTTTTAGTGCCGAAATGTTCGGGTCCCCATTGACTTCAATGGGGTTCGGGTTCGGGACGAAGTTCGGATCGGGTTCGGATCCCGAACCCGAACATTTCCGGGAAGTTCGGCCGAACTTCTCGAACCCGAACATCCAGGTGTTCGCTCAACTCTAGTCCTAAACTTTTGATCAGCTGAAAAACAGCCTGTTTTAGTTTATTCGTTGTTTTCATTAAATTGTATGCTCAAAAAATGTTTGAGCTCCCATTTCTTCTTGTTGCATGTTGAAGCTATACTTGGAACCTTGTTAAGATCCAGCCATGCTAAATATGATTTTTTGCTATTTTTCAAGTGGTCTTACACTTTTGGTCAGGACTGCAATTGTATATACTTGCCATCTGCCTAGTGGTAGTAAGTCCTTAAGTCTTATTCTTACCTGAGATTTGTTATACATAAGATGATGAGGTATTTGGTGTAAGAAGAAATATACTATTCTGGTATCCTTTTTTACTTCCCCCCTCTCCCCCTCCCCCTTCATATCTGGATGAAAGAGAACTGTGATGTAAGATAGCTCCATACTGTATCTTTTGATGAAGCTGGAATGGGGAAATCAGACTGTAGAAGACAGAGGGTTCATTTTCATGTTTTATCAACGTTTATGCTTGTTCAACAGAATTAATGCTGTTAGCTTATTTTAAAGTATGTAGGACATTTACAATTCGTTGAATTTTAGTACTGTGCTAGGTGTCTTTGTCCTTGATTCCCTCAGTGCAAATTGAAGCAGAACCAAAGACTTAAGACTAGGAACCCAAAGAGTTTGGAATAACAGTGGAGGAAGTGGTGCAGTGCTAGAGATCACAATAAAAATTCAGATTGTGTTCCAATGAAGGGATGCAGAAGAATGATGACTACCTGCACAAAGCACTTGGAATGTGTACTACATGTGATACCTAAAGACGACCTTTCATTTTATTAAGGGAGATACAGTTGCAAGAAAAAGTATGTGAACCCTTTGGAATGATATGGATTTCTGCACAAATTGGTCATAAAATGTGATCGGATCTTCATCTAAGTCACAACAATAGACAATCACAGTCTGCTTAAACTAATAACACACAAAGAATTACATGTTACCATGTTTTTATTGAACACACCATGTAAACATTCACAGTGCAGGTGGAAAAAGTATGTGAACCTCTAGACTAATGACATCTCCAAGAGCTAATTGGAGTGAGGTTTCAGCCGACTGGAGTCCAATCAATGAGATGAGATTGGAGGTGTTGGTTACAGCTGCCCTGCCCTATAAAAAACACACAACAGTTCTGGGTTTGCTTTTCACAAGAAGCATTGCCTGATGTGAATGATGCCTCACACAAAAGAGCTCTCAGAAGACCTACGATTAAGATTTGTTGACTTGCATAAAGCTGGAAAGGGTTATAAAAGTATCTCCAAAAGCCATGCTGTTTATCAGTCCACGGTAAGACAAATTGTCTATAAATGTAGAAAGTTCAGCACTGCTGCTACTCTCCCTGGGAGTGGCCATCCTGTAAAGATGACTGCAAGAGCACAGAACAGACTGCTCAATGAGGTGAAGAAGAATCCTAGAGTGTCAGCTAAACACTTACAAAAGTCTCTGGCATATGCTAACATCCCTGTTAGCGAATCTATGATACGTAAAACACTAAACAAGAATGGATTTCATGCGCCGCACCTTCACCAGTAGCTCAGGCAAATTGGGGTAGGTTTTGAGAAACCGCTGAACCACTAAGTTGAAGATGTGGGCTAAGCATGGTATGTGTGTGAGCTTGCCGAGCTCCAAAGCCACCACCAAGTTACGGCCATTATCAGACATAACCATGCCTGGTTATAGGTTGAGTGGCGAGAGCCACAACTTAGTCTGGTCTCTTATCCTCTGCCACAGCTCTAAGGTGATGTGCTGTTTGTCCCCTAAGCATATCAGCTTCAGCACAGCCTGTTGCCGCTTCCCCACTGCAGTGCTACACTGCTTCCAGCTACCGACTGATGGCTGACTGCTGCTGCACGCGGATAATTCTGAGGTGGAAGTGGAGGAGGAGGCGGAACAAGAGAAGTGGGGATTGGAGCCACTAACATAGGTCCTGGCAGAAACCCTGATCGACGTAGGGCCCGCAATACTTGCCGTCAGTAGCACCTGTGCCATTCCCAGGGTACGACTCACTCCCGGCCTCCACAATGTTCACCCAGTGTGCCATCATGGAAATGTTGCATCCCTGGCTGAAAGCACTTGTCTTATGTGCCAGTAGTTAAGTAGAACTTTCCAGTAACTGCGTTGGTCAGGGTATGGGTGATGTTATGGGACATATGCTGGTGTAAGACGGGCACGGCATGCCATGAAAAATAGTGGCAGCTGGGGACTGTGTAACGAGGGATGGCCGCCAACATCAGGCCGCGGAAGGCCTCAGTGTCCACAAGCCTAAATGGCAACATTTCCAGGGCCAGCAATTTGGAAAGTTGCGCATTTAGTGCTATGGCCTGTGGATAGGTTGCTGGATATTTGCGCTTGCTTTTTAATGCCTGGGGTAAGGACATTTGTACACTGCGCTGGGACACGGAAGTGGATGTGTTCGCTGATGGTGCTTGTGAAGGTCCAGGTGTAGGGCGGGAGGCATCCGGGCCTGCGCCTTAATCAGGAGCTGTCCAACACGTAACACAGGGGAAGAGGAGGCAGTGGTGTGACCCGCAGACACAGATTTTGGACCCAGGCATTCGGCCCACCTATTAGGGTGCTTTGATGCCATGTGGCGGATCATCCTGGTGGTGGTGAGGTTGCTAGTGTTCACACCCCTGCTCATTTTTGTATGGCACAGGTTGCTAATTTTTTGGTTGTCTGCACTTTCCTCAAAAAAGCGCCAGACTGTGGAACACCTACCCCTTGGCAAGGGAGATTTCCACAAGGGTGTGCTCCATGGAACAGTTGCGGGCCTGTTTGGTGTTGCCCACCTTTTCCATTTTGACACCCCTCTTCCAGCATGTTGCGGTGCTGCAGATCCCTCCCCCTCTGTACTGCTGTCCTCGTTCGGCTTGCCACCTTCCCAGGTTGGGTCAGTGACTTCATCGTCCAGCACCTCTTCTTCAACTTCCTCACTGTGCTCATTTTCCTGAATTGTTGACCTAACAACAACCTTAGTTATTGACAACTGTGTCTCATCCTCATCATCAATCTCTTGAGACACTAATTGCTAGTGACTTATTGGCAACTGTGTCTCATCATCATCATCCACCTCGTGAAACTCTAATTGCTGTTCCCCACCGTCATCTTCTTGTGACTGTGGATGCTCAAGAGTTTGTGAATCAGAGCACAAGATCTCATGTCCCTCTTTAAGCGGGCTTGTTGTGAGGTGCTTAAAAATAGCTCCTGAGAATATCAGAGCGTGGGATCACTTGTTTGGCAAGACTCTCCATGGTGGGAGGAAGGAGGATCAGGGTGAGGATTCTGTTGACCAGACTCTTGGCTACTGGACTGGACTTGGTGGAAGACAGGGTGGTGCTTAACCGACTGGAAGCATTATCTGCTGCAATCCAACAGACCACCTGGTTGCACTGGCCTGACTTCGAGAACATTGTCCTGCACTGCCATGCAAACTGGGAAATGAAGCTAGGTATTGTGGATGATTGTTTTTCTTGTGCTCTGGCAGCAGGCACAGTTTCAACATGCCCAGGGCCACGGCCTCTGCATGCACCATCGGCATCACGGCCACTTCCCTGTTCCTTACTGCTCGCCTCATTCATATTAAATGTTATATATGCTTGAAAGTATGTCACATGTACAGTAGCTTAGGATTTGTAAGTGTATGCGCAAAGAAATTAAAAAAGGTATTTGGGATGTGGAAACGTCACACAGGAGATATACCACAGATAATGTCGCTGATGTCAGCAGCGGATAATATACAATTACAGGGAATGTCACGGGTATTTGGCATGTGGAAATGTTACAAAGGAGATGTACCACAGGTAATGTCACTGTTCGCAGCGGACACCGTCTACGGAAAAAGTACACTGGATGTCACAGATATTTTTGAGATGCGCACATGTTACACAGGAGATGTAGCGCAGATAATATCGCTGTCTGCAGCGGCCTAACTATTGCTGATGTCAGCAGCGGCTAATATAAAATTACAGGGAATGTCACAGGTATTTTGGATGTGGAAACGTTACACAGGAGAAATCCCGCAGATAATGTCGCTGATGTCAGCAGCGGCTAATATAAAATTACAGGGAATGACACAGGTATTTTCAATGTGGAAACATTAAACAGGAGATGTACCCCAGGTAATGTCACTGTCCGCAGCGGACACCGTCTACGGAAAAAGTACACTGGATGTCACTGATATTTTTGGGATATGCACACATTACACAGGAGATGTAGCACAGCTAATGTCACTGTCTGCAGCGGACACCATCTACGGAAAAAATACACTGGATGTCACAGATATTTTTGGGATGCGCACACGTTACACAGAAGATGTAGCTCAGATAATGGCGCTGTCTGCAGCGGCCTAACTATTGCATGCTATTTAGCGCAGGATGCGCTAAAAATAGATATTGCTGCCACAATCAACAGTCCTTAAAAGGACTTTTGGGTCTGTAAAGTTTTAGCAATTTAGCGCAGGATGTGCTAAAAATATATATTGCTGCTGCCACACACAACAATAGTCCTTTAAAAGGATTTTGGGTCTGTAAAGCTTTAGCAATTTAGCACAGGTTGCGCTAAAAATATATATTGCTGATGCCACACACAACAATTGTCCTTAAAAGGACTTTTAGGTTTCTTACAAGTTTTTAAACTTCCCCCAAAAAAGTCACTCCCTACACTCTTTCCCTTCTTCAGCCCAGCTCTTCCTGAATAACACGTGTCATCGGGTGCTATATATGAGGTGTTCCGTCCAGCCAATCACTGTAATGCCAGTAACAAACATGGCTACGGCATTACAGTGAAGGGCAGTACTTACCGGCGCGTTAATTGGCTGCGTAGACCAAATACCGTTATGTGCCAAGCATCGAGTTGCTCGAGCCGAACTAGTGTTCGGCCGAGCATGCTCGATCAACACTAATAGCTGCTAAACGCCCACATTCCAAAAATGGTATCTAATCCTGAAGGCTAACTGGTATCTAATCCTGATGACTGAAAATACCCTGGTCCAAATCAGTTAAAATACCCCTTTCTAATGAAAGTGCCCCTTTAAGGGCATGTTTCCATTGCATAAAATGTTTTGTATTGTGAAAGAACATTTTACAAGAGGTTATATCAGCAATAATACCAATCACAAAAATCATGGACACCAGTAAGAGGTATTCCTGCTTCTTTTTTATTGAAGCAAAGTGCCAGGGAGCCTGATAAATTAATAAAAAACTTACCTTACCTTCCCCAGCATTTTCTAGTGTCATTGTTGCATTCTCTTCCGTGGGCTGGAGCAGTGACATATTATTTTTGCTGTGGAGGTGACATCCCAAATACTGCTGTCATAAGTCACTCACTTCTGTAGTCTAGGGCCAGAGACTGCTGAAGCCAATGATTGGATGCAGCAGCATTATTGGATGTCACAGTTGAAGTCAAAACAATATGTCACTGTTGCATCCCAGGAAAAAAGACGGAGTGATGTAGCTGGAACAGATGGAGCTTGGGAAGATAAGCTAAGTTTTTTTTTTATATTATTTTAATAGGCTTATGTTTTGTTAAAATATTATTGCTGCAATAATGAAATTACCTGAAAGTCCACTTTAAAGAGGTCTTTGAGGATTAATGTGTTTTTTAACAAATATCCTTATGCAGCTACTTACTTGTGTACATCTTCCCATGATTTTTTTCCCAACAGTTTTACCATGTAAACAAATCACTGTGGTTGGTTTACATCTTGAAATAGCACTTCCTGTTGCTGTTTCCAGCCAAACCCATGATGCACTTCTCTTTTCTCTGCCACGGCTCCAGCACCACCCCAAACAATGCTCATCTATTTTATAGCTCCTCCCACCCAGCTAATTGCATAAACACTCCCCTATCACTGCCCATGTTGCTGTTTTGACACTCTCACGGACATATCACAGGAAATAAGAAAGAGCTGCATGGACACGGTCATGTGACCACAGCCTAGAAAGGAAAATAGCAGCAATAAAGGCATATTATAAAATTACAGCTACCTTCATAAAAGATTATTTTAAAAGATGTTGATCAAAACTTGAAAATCCTCTTAAGAATCTTGAAGAACGGAGATTCAGTGCATGTCAGTGCTTGGCTATTCCACATATTGCAGTGCAATATACCATAGATAAAGGTTTACATCATCAATTCAATTTGGAAGAATAACAACACCAGGAAATATTTTTGTAGTTACTAAAAGGGATTTGATGGACAGAACAAAAAATGATCATCACTTAGGCTTCTTTCACACTGCCAGCCGAAGTTCCAGAGCTCCCTGCATCCCGCAGTGCCAAACATTACCGTAATGCCTGCCAGCCCTATTGACTATAATGGGGTCCGGCGTGCAGGCAGCGGTATTTGTCCGTCTGATTCCAGGGATATTTGCAGGGTAGTGGCTGGATCTCCACCAGTGTAGTGATTGTAGTGGTTGACATAATAAAAAAAAAAGGTGAAGCGACATATTTTCAGCATCATAATGGACTGCACACCTATAGCCCTTTCTATTGTTGGGATAAAAAAAATTGGGATGCACACAGAAGAATTCATTTTTTAAGGATCTTTTAGCAAACACATGGCCATGTGCATGAGACCAAAGAATGAGAATCATGCATGCATAATAGCCAAACTCAACTTTACTTCTAAAAGTTGAATATTTCAAATATGTATATTTCACAGTAAGAATTTAGGGTGGCTTTCAGTGAACCAGCACTTTGCATGACTCTCATCTGAAATGTTTTACATTCTTTGTCTTCTTGTCTTCAGTAGAGTGCAGGGTCAAGTGTAGGCTATGGCAATCGCTAAAGTATGCTTAGATATGCAACATGTTGCAGCAAACTTAGTGTCTAACTTCAGAGGTGCCCTTTTGCTCTAGCACCAATACTTCTGGAGCTAGCTGTCTTTTACGCTTGCTTTGTCTTTCATTGGACATGACTCTTTTAACAGCTAAAAAAGGGGAGATTCCAATACCATTTTTGTCATAATATGCATAAAATCTACAGATAGCTTGTTTTTGTTCCACAATGTTTTCCGATATTGCTACCTGACTAGAGATTTGCTAAGATATCATCTCATAAGTTCCCTTAAATGGTCAAAAGACACTCAACATTTTAGGGGGTTAACATGTCTAGAAAATCTATTTTCATACACCCTATTAGTTAATTCTGCATTACTAAGGAGTCCTCTGGTCAGGAACCTTATCTGTTGCCTGTACTGTAGAACTGTCATAAGATTGTCTTTTGCTCTAGAGCAGTGGTGGTGAACCTATAGCCAGTGGCGTACATACCAGGGTCGCAGGGGTCGCAGTTGCAACCGGGCCCGGCACTCCAGGGGGCCCGGCCGCCTGTGGACCCCCCCAGGCCGCCCGCTGTACTCAGATGTAATGGAGCGCTCTGGTGGGGCCCGGCATGAAGTACAGTGGCAATTTCGGGCCCCATCAGAGCGCTCCATGCCACCATTACATGTATAATATGGGGGGTGGGGGGGCCGGAGGGGGCACGCACTCACACACACAGGGCCGGCAGTTCCGTTTCTATAGTGAAGCAGGGAAACCTCTCTGCTCCCTGCTTCACTGATCTTCAGAGCTCAGGAGCTCCCCCTGCTGGCCCCAGATCGCGCTGCTGCCTGTCACTGTGGGAGGAGACCTAAAAACCCGGCAAGCTGCCTACTCTCCTCAGGGAAGAAGGTAAGTATGTAAGATTTTTTTTTATGCTGCAGACTGGGGGCAGGGGCAGAGGGGCAGGGGGCAGAGGGGCAGAGGGGGGGGGATTGATGGGAACAACTAGAGTGAGGGGGCACAAAAGTTGGCATCTCTACTGAGGGGCACCTAATCTGCCATAACTAATTTGAGGGGGCACCTAATGTGGCATAACTACTGTGAGGGGGCACATATAAAGGCATAACTATGAGGGGGCACATATGAAGGCATAACTACTGTGACAGGGCATGTAAGGCTACTTTCACACTAGCGTTCGATCGGATCCGTTCTGAACGGATCCGATCATATTAATGCAGACGGCGGATCCGTTCAGACTTTCAATGTAAAGTCAATGGGGGACGGATCCGCTTGAAGATTGAGCCATATGGGGTCATCGTCAAGCGGATCCGTTCCCATTGACTTACATTGTAAGTCTGAACGGATCCTCTCGCCTCCGCACGGCCAGGCGGACAGCTGAACGCTGCAAGCAGCGTTCAGCTGTCCGCCTGGCCGTGCGGAGGCGAGCGGAGCGGAGGCTGAACGCCGCCAGACTGATGCAGTCTGAGCGGATCCGCTCCATTCAGACTGCATCAGGGCTGGACGGCTGCGTTCGGGTCCGCTCGTGAGCTCCTTCAAACGGAGCTCACGAGCGGACCGACGAACGCTAGTGTGAAAGGAGCCTAATCTGGCATAACCAATGTGAGGGGACACATATCTGGGCAAATTTACTTTGAGGGGGCACATAACCGGGCATAAATACTGTGAAGGGGCACATAATCTGGCATTATTACTGTGAGAGGACACGTAATCTGGCATAACCACTCTGAGGGGGCACATATGTGGGCATATTTACTTTGAGGGGGCACATAACTGGGCATAAATACTGTGAGGGGCACATAATCTGGCATTACTACTGTAAGGGGCATATAATATGGCGTTACTAGGTGAGGGGCACATAGTCTGGCATTAATACTGTGAGGGGGCACATAATCTGGCATTACTACTGTAAGGGGACACATATTTGGCATAACTACTATGAGGGGGCACATATCTGGGCATAATTACTGTGACGGGAACAAAGGTGGGCATAACTACTGTGAGGGGCCACAAGGTGGGCATTAGTACCATGTGGTTGCACTTAGGGGAAATGTCCTAGATTACCCTGCTACACATTGGCATGGCTCAGTCTTACAGGCCAGCTGGTGATTTCACAGGGGCAGTCACCATCCCTTCCTTATGTGATTATTCTTTTTTTCTCACCACAGGGACCTTGTTCTGGATCCAGCGGACATCACGCCGACGCCAGCGACACCCTGGATGAGGTAGGACCAGATTTTATTAGGACTAGGTGAGTGTAGCCATGCATTGGGTTTAGGGCTCTTTAACACAAGCGGATCCCGTGCGAGGAATCCGCTGCGTAAATGAGAGCCAAGCCCCGTTCCGGACAGCAGAGACACAGAGCATTAACATGACTGATTATGCTCCGTGCCTCTCTGTGATCTCTTTACTACAAAATCACAGAGACATAAAGTTGTCACCGTGATTTTGTAGTAAAAGGATCACAGTCAATCATGTCACTGCTCCGTGTCTCTGCTGTCCAGAATGGGGCTTGGCACTCAGTCACGCCGCGGAAAGAGCCCTTAGTAAAAAAATCTGCCGGTTCTTTGAAAAAATGTTTGCACTGTGGCCCATAACACTATAGTTACACCACTGGTAGGGGAGGTAGTGGGGGGGGGGGCTAGGAGGCAGGTTGGGGGGGGGGCGACGGGGAGGGGGCCCCATAGATCAGTTTCGCACCGGGGCCCCATGGATTGTGTGTACGCCACTGCCTATAGCACTCGTGCCAGAGGCGGCACTCAGAGCCCTTTCTGTGGGCACGCGGCCGTCCGTAGGGTTGCCACCTGTGCGTTATTACTAATAAGCATTTTCACTGTGGAGCGCTCATTAGTACAGCCTTTGTCCCCTCTTCTGCTTGTCTTAAATAAAAATAAAATTCACCTCATCAACACTTGCTGCTCACTGGATGCGCAGGACAGGACTTGCGCTCCAGCGTGATGACACTTTGTAGCATTGACTAGAAGCAGTAGGACCTGTGAAACATCATCACGTTTGTCCTGCGTATCCAGTGAGCAGCAAGAGTGTTCACCGTGAAGCGATCAAATGGATGCAGTGAGTTTTATTTCTTTTTTGCACAAGAAGAGTGAGTAAGGGGGCATTAATAATACTGTGGCCTCTAATGGGGACATTATTAATACTGGGAGCCACTAATGGGTGCATTCATTTTACTGGGAGCCATTAATGGGAGCCATATTAATACTGGGGCCACTACTGTGGCATTATTAATACTGAGGCCACTGATGGGGGCCTTATTAATACTGGGGGCCACCAATGAGACATTTTTAATGCAAGGGAGTGCCATTGGGAGAATTCATTTTACTGGGGGCATGTGTTAAGCCACACTCCCACAGCTTTACTTGGCCAGTATTTTTCAGAATTCAGGTTAGGCTACTTTCTCACTAGCGACAGGACGGATCCAACAGGCTGTTCACCCTGTCGGATCCGCCCTGCTGCTATTTTGCCGTGCCGCCGGACCGCCGCTCTGTCCACATTGACTATAACGGGAAGGGAGCGGAGCTCCGGCGCAGCACGGCAGTGCATGGTGAAAGGCTGCTGGACTAAAAGTACTGCATGTCTGACTTTTTAGTCCAGCGGCCTCTCACTGGAAACTGCCGTGCTGCGCCGGAGCTCTGCCCCGTCCCCATTATAGTCAATAGCGACAGGAGGGATCCGCCAGGGTGAACAGCCTGTCCGATCCGTCCTGCCGCTAGTGTGAAACTACCCTTAAATTGCCATGTTGGCACTTTACGATAAATACGTGGGTTTTGGGTTGCAGTTTGGGCACTCAGCCTCTAAATGGCTTGCCACCACTGCTCTAGAGGATCTCCCCTCACACTGACATCACACAGATAAGTCTTTGGTTTCAATGGACACGTGTAATGCTTCATATCCCTTGCAGTGGTACTGCAGAGAAGATGAATACTCAAGTTTTCTGTCCAAAAAAAAAGACCACGAAGCTCAAACTCTTTCCATAGGAGCGTGGATGAATAAGGTAGGTGGATGGTATCTTTAGATGCACTCGATCACTGGATTTGAGGTTCCCTTCATATTCTCTCACCTCCTGGATGTTAAATTAGAGGACTGAACATAGTCAGGTACCGCAACACTTCATTAAACAATTTGTTTTATTATACTCACATAGATAAAACAGTATCATGCATATAAAGGTATAAAATGAAGCTCAGAATCGCATGCCCGACCCGGGTTTCGCCTTCGCTTGCTTCGTCAGAAGCTGCTCTTCACAAATTATAGCTAACTGCTGGGGTCCCTGCAGCAGGGTGCTTTGTAATGAGCACAATGGGCCTTTCTAACATATAAGAATTGTCTAAAACAGAGAACTCCTTTAACCTGATAAGCACTGTACATGTAAGGCATTTGGTGATGGTCTTTAATTCTGAATGCTGTACACAATATTTAAGCTCCTGCACTCTAGTAGGAGCAGCTTGGGTCCCTCATTGTTAGGGTTCAATGTATTTAGAGCAAGACTGAGCAAACATAGAAGTAATATCAAGAATGGTTTAATGGATCATAGTGATGGACGAACTTCGGCCAGGACGGTTCGCAAACGCAATCAAAAGTTTACGAACTGCAAGTTCGTGGCGGGCCCCATTCACTTTAATGGCAGGTGAACCTGAAAAACCTTCAGCTCATATTTTCAGCCACCAAATAATTACAAGAAGTGCACAAATCGTCCCACAACATGGACAGTGACATACCAGAGGGGGATCAATGGCAAAAATTCCCACAAAAAATATGTATTTTAATCAGGGGCCATTTTTATGCCTCTTAAATTGAAACTCTCAAAAATGTGCCATGCTGGAGCCTTGAAAATTTTTATTTTAGGCTATGGGAGTACAGGCCCCAAACATTAGGCATTCACCGGACAGAAAACATCAAGTGATTATGTGGCTGGAGGTATATTAGATGGTTATTGGATATCAATTTTACTGCCTGGCCAGTGGAGTACAGGACCCCAAAACTTTTTATTCAATGTACAGAAAAGAACAAGCTTTGTCTTCTTCTCATTGTCTGTCGCTAGTATCGGACTTAGCCTGGCAGGCAGGTTCCCCCAGAAGTATCTTGCTGGATGAGCAGCCAATACCGCACTTGCATCAATCTTGACAGAATTCAGCTCTAGGTGTAGAGCAATAGTTTTTTTGGAATGCTTTCTCCATCGCAACACCTTCCACGTCATTGAATAAACTGAAGACTGGCCGATTCTCTCCTAAGAAAAAAATAAAAAGTTATTATAAAAGTTTTTATTTCATTTAATTATGAAATGTATTCCATATATATTATAAAATTCGGTGTCTCCATGATCAATCTGCAGCGTGGGGGTCCCACACGGGGACTACACACTTCCAAAATGAAGTGGGGCAAATAGATGACGGATGATCTTCCCAGGAGCTACTTTTGGGAGCTGCGGTTCATTTCGGAGACGTCTGTGTGGGAATCCGAAGACCATCTCCATGTCCGTGCACTACAGGATGTCCTCCTCCTGTGTTAGGAAAAATTTTACTTTTATTATAAAATGTATTAAACATTTTATTATTAAATGTATTAAATATAATAAGTATGTCCTCATTTCCATGATGACTGGGAACCCCTGACGAAGAGACTGGGCCCTGGTTGGTTTGAATCTTTATTAAATTCGCAACTCTTCCGGGCTCCAAGCAATCTTGAAGCTTTGTCTTCTTCTCATTGTCTGTCACTAGTAGAGGCCTAAGCATGACAGGCAGAGGTGGGGGGGTTAGACATCTATTGTCTGCCACATACAATGCTGTCTTGACACCTTTTTCTGGGAAGTCTTTATCACCTACTGACTCCAATTAGGATAATGGAATCAACACCTTTGACCCAATGCTGGGTATAATTACCAGATGTGGATTTAGTTACATATTTATTCCCAGAATTTTTGTACAATCACTCAGAATTGAGAAATCTCATTGGAAGAACGAGTGAAACGTTTTCAAGAAATCTACAGTATGTCCAGTTGCCTTGAATTATTCTTTACAGATATATGACAGGCAGGTTCCCCCAGAAGTATTTTGCTGGATGAGCAGCCAATACTGCACTTGCATTAATCTTGACAGGATTCTGCTCTAGGTGTAGAGTAATTTTTTTGTTGGAATGCTTTCTCCATCGCAACACCACGTCGAGGACTGTCCGATTCTCTCCTGTCTTACGCAACATTTAATTGTTATTATTAAATGTATTAAATATTTTAACATTAATTTTATTAAACCAAAACTTGATTCAAATTATAAGAAAGTATACCTAAATTTGCAAACCTGGCCTAATAACTCAAGTAAGAACTCTGCCTTATAGGTCGATGTTAGTGTCAAGAAGAAGTGCACTCCTTTTACACCCTTGTCAGCTGATTCCACATAGATGTCTACAGAACCTGTTCTATTACACGCTTATTCAAGTAGAGCCCCCCTGACAGAGTGGAGAGGATGTCAGCAGTAAGTTTGTGTTGACGTCACTGATTAATTTGCCCTTCCTCCGATCCGGCAGAACAATAACCCACAAAAAACGGATCCTGTCTTTGGAGCATACGCCTTCACTAGGTCAGCATTTGCTCAGTATTGCTAAATAAATTATGATGTCAGCCAGGCCGAAAGCCAAAATAGTGTCCCAGTCATGAAGTGGGGAGGGTGTGAATAGCATGTGAAGTCCACAAAGTGTCCCTATGACAGAATGGTGAGGTAGAAGTAGCATGAGGAGACCGCACAGTGGCCTAATGACAAAGTCTGGAGGTGGCGGCAGCATCAGAAGCCCACAGAGTGGCACAATGACAGTGTGGAGGTGGCAGCCGTATAAGGAGGCCACCGAGTGGCACAATCACAGAGTATGTAGTTGGCAATAGTATGTGGAGGCCAGCGAGTGGCCAGGTTACATAGTGTGGAGATGGCAGCAACAGCATGATACAACAGAGTAGCACTGTGACATAGTGTAGACATGGCAGCAGCAGCAGCATGATACAACAGAGTGCCATGGTGACATAGTGTGGACATGGCAGCATCAGTAGGCCACAGAGTGGCAAGGTGACAGTGTGGAGGTGGGTGGCAATACTAGTACTCGCTGAAGATGGTGGGTTAAAGAAAGAGCACTTGGCATCAGATGTGTGGCATCAGGCGGGTAACAGCATCAGAATAGTAGCTGAGGCAGGTAGCCAGAAGAAAACCGTCTCTTTTGTCAAAATGTTGGTGTGGCACCATGGATGATCTAGTCTGATGCATCAGGCATTGGTGTGTTGAAATCTTGGCTGATCCACGTCTGATTCATCTTGATGCAGTGTCCCACTATGTGCTATTTGTGGGCACTTTAAATTCTTGCTAAATGTCATATCAAATGTATTGTGGTGTCATGCTGTAATTCCCTTTAACAGGCAGGCAGTATCATTTACCTTTTTTCGCTCCTAGGTGGTGCAGGAACCATTTAGATATATAGCTGGGGGGAGGTGTAAAGTTAGTGTGTCGGATGTTAATGAAGAGATGAGGAAGGTAATCGAGGAGGTAGAAATTTTTATTTGCATCAAAATAATTCACAAAAGATTTTACCGCATATAAGTGCAGCGCTTAACGTCAACTACCAGTTTTTTTTAACAACCAAAATATTTCAAAAGAGATTTTAGCGCATATCAGTGCAGCGCTTAACGCTGAATACAAGATTTTTGCCACCCAAATATTTCTAGAGATTTTAGCGCATAGCAGTGCAGCGCTTAACGCTGAATTCAAGTTTTTTTTAACAACCTAAATATTTCAAAAAAGATTTTAGCGCATATCAGTGCAGCGCTTAACGCAGAATAAAAGTTTTTTTTTAAAGTGAACGGACGTAGCAGAGGAAGTAGGTCCGCGCTGGAAGAGCGAGACGTGGGCCTCAAGCGGTTTCTGTGCTGCAGAAAAGACCCCGTAGTGTCGAGTAAGCAATACCGTAGATAGATGCTGGCTAGTGTGAATTATTTACCATTTTTTCAGTGTTAGTGCATAGTGTATTCACCTGTATTAGTGCGCCGCTCTTATGGACGTCGTAACGTAAGTGCGCAGTGTGTGAAACGTAAATACAAAATGTTACTAAACGCTGAATATATCTTGATTTTTGTACAGAAATACGCCACTAAAGGCTTTACCTCATATAACTGCAACAGTGAAAGATTAATATATTTTTATTTTTCTACTAATATACGTCAATAAATGTTTTTCAAGATATAAGTGCAGCGGTGAATGCATATTTCTTTTTCTACTGCTATACTCCAGTAAAGGCTTTACCAGATATAACTGCAACAGTGAACTGAGAATATATTTTTCTTGTAGTACTTAAATAGGCCCCTATACGCTTTCACCAGAAATAACTGCAGAAGTGACCTGAGAATATATATTTCTTGTTGGACTCATATAGGCCACTATACGCTTTCACCAGAAATAACTGAAGAAGTGAACTGAAAATGTATATTTTTTTGTTGGACTGAAATAGGCCACTTTTTTACACTTTCACCAGCAGTGCATATGTATTTCGATTTTTTTTTATAAAAAAGGCCCCTATACTCTTTCACCAGAAATTAATGCAACTGTGCAGTGCGTTTAAATGTTTAGTGTATTACTGAAATACTGCCCTATGCTCTTTCACAAGAAATGACTGCAAATGATTTTAGCATAAATAGCACCCCTGCTATAATACATTTTTTGGGGGGCAACTGGTATATCACACTAGTAGAAATTATTTGTTCCAATGGCGTTTGTCACTCTGTGTAGCTGAGGTAACGCAGCTAAACTGCAAACAAATGCTGCACTACCCAAATGCACTATATAGAAAGGATATAATTGGTATATAACACCCCTGCTTCAATCAGTTTTTTTTGGGTGGGGAACTGGTAAATCACACCAGTAGAAATGATTTGTTCCAATAGCGTTTGTCACTCTGTGTAGATGTGGTAACGCAGCAAAACCGCAAACAAATGCTGCACTACCTAAATGCACTATCTCGAAAGTATATAATTTGTATCTAACACCTCTGCTTCAATCAGTTTTTTGGGTGGGAAACTGGTAAATCACACCAGTAGAAATTATTTGTTCCAATAGTGTTTTTCACTCTGTGTAGATGCGGTAACGCAGCAAAACCGCAAACAAATGCTGCACTACCTAAATGCACTATATAGAAAGTATATTATTGGTATATCACACCAGTAGAAATTAGTTGCTCCAATAGCGTTTGTCCCTTTATATACCTGCAGTATCGCAGTAGAACCGAGCACAACTGCTGCACAATACAATTGCACTATCATATACTTTCTATGTTAGTTAGTATATTACACCCCTCAGTAAGTCACAACTATCGATAGCACACCTATACCAGTCCTTAAAAGGACTTTTGTGGCCCTATTAGTTAGCGTTTTGTGTCCCTAACAGTCTGTCCCTGCTCCACACAGCAACTTCTCCCTACACTGGCAAAAGACTGAATGTAAAATGGCGCCCAGATCAGGTTTATTTATAAGGTAGGGGGTATGTCTATGTGCTTAAACGTCTCAATTGGCTGTCCTGTACCACCTGATGGATGTGTCATGGGTCAAATTTCTTCAAAATGTAAAGGAATATGGCGGGTGCGAATATCGCAATATGTTCGCCCGTTCGGCAAACAGCGAACGAGCAAAGTTTGCCGTGAAATGACCGCCGGGCGAACCGCAAGGCCATCTTTAAGCATAGTGTGTCATGCCATTTTTCTTTATTTCACAATAAAGAATCTTCTGGTTTGAACTAGAGATGAGTGAACCAGACAAGATTTATTTAATTTGAAGTTCACCATTTGAAGTTCTCTCTCTTTGTCGACAGGACAATTTTTTCTGTCATGTATAACGGAATCAAACAGAACCGTTTTTGGTCCCCATTAGGACGGAGCAAAATGGAATGCCTCTTAAAGGTTTCCGTTTTGCATTCCATCCTAGAATTCTGCTATATTCCATTATAACACTTTTATAATGGAATCTACTGTATAACGGAATTCAATAACGCCGATGTGAAGTCACCCTTACGTCGGTATCCATGAGCACTAAGGGGCTTCTTCATTTGGGCTAAAGTAAATCCTGAAATGATGTAGCAAAAATGAACAATTCCTTTAATATCTAACCAAACAGTTAATCAAAGCTAATTATTTAGAAAAGCTGCATATTGTTTTCTCTAAAAATAAATCACAATACTTAATTTAAAATGCCCTGGACATTGCAGCTTTTTGCCCCCTAATTTGGATCTGGTGGAAACCCTATTACAATAGGTCCCTTTTGTCACTTTTTACTTCCTCCTTGTACAAACACAAGAGGTTTAAGGTGAGAGGGTTAAGAAGTTCTAACAGTTTATAGTGTTAACTTGTAATGCATTGCATTTCTTTCACTTAACTGAATGAATGAATGACTCAAAGCTGACCTTTTACCCAATAACCATTGTTGACAGGGAACACTTCTGGTATCATTCTTTACTATGATAAGAAAAGGTAAAACAAACAGAAGAAAGACCCTCTAGCATCATATGACCAGGTCAGAACAACAAGGTGAGTAATCCCTACATTATCTAATGGAGTGCTAAAAATAAAGATACAATTTAAGGGGTTGATTTCTGCACATTTTGGAGAACCAATAAAGTAGCAGAATATTTAGAATTAGATTATGTTTGCTAGAGATAGATAATATAATCTTTATTGTCTACTATTAAAAATACCTATATATCCTATACAGTGTGAGAAAGTGCTAGTGATTAAAATTAGCAGTCTCTGTACGCTACGTCCAAGGATTACCTTACTTTGTTAAGATAAGGGTAACTGGTGTGCACTTACCTGTCAACCCCACTCTCTTCTAGCCGTGTGCAGAGTAGTCAGTTGTCTTCACTGACTTTACTATACTCTTTTGAGAACAGAGCTAGGCATATTTTATCAAATCTAATAATCCAATTATATCTGGGGCAAGTAGGGCATTAATAGCTAAATGGCAATTGTGCAATCACTTGTAGTATTGCCCTTCTTCTGATGGGGTCTTTCTTTTTTGGTTTATTCTTCATATCAGATCGAGGTGGCGACGTTCCGGCTCTATATCAGAGCCTTTCTCAAGCCTTGAGAAAGGCTATGATATAGAGCCGAAACGTCGCCATTGCCACTGAGGTGAATAAAGTATTTTTTTAACTTTATTTTTTTGGAGTGCTGCCTTTTTCATATATATATATATATATATATATATATATATATATACAGTACAGACCAAAGGTTTGGACACACCTTCTCATTCAAAGAGTTTTCTTTATTTTCATGACTATGAAAATTGTAGATTCACACTGAAGGCATCAAAACTATGAATTAACACATGTGGAATTATATACATAGCAAAAAAGTGTGAAACAACTGAAAATATGTCCTATTCTAGGTTCTTCAAAGTAGCCACCTTTTGCTTTGATTAATGCTTTGCACACTCTTGGCATTCTCTTGATGAGCTTCAAGAGGTAGTCACCTGAAATGGTTTTCACTTCACAGGTGTGCCCTGTGAGGTTTAATAACTTGCCTTATAAATGGGGTTGGGACCATCAGTTCCGTTGTGGAGAAGTCAGGTGGATACACAGCTGATAGTCCTACTGAATAGACTGTTAGAATTCGTATTATGGCAAGAAAAAAGCAGCTAAGTAAATAAAAACGCGTGGCCATCATTACTTTAAGAAATGAAGGTCAGTCAGTCCGAAAAATTGGGAAAACTTTGAAAGTGTTCCCAAGTGCAGTCACAAAAACCATCAAGCGCTACAAAGAAACTGGCTCACATGCGGACCGCCCCAGGAAAGGAAGACCAAGAGTCACCTCTGCTGCGGAGGACAAGTTCATCTGAGTCACCAGCCTCAGAAATCGCAGGTTAACAGCAGCTCAGATTAGAGACCAGGTCAATGCCACATAGAGTTCTAGCAGCAGACACATCTCTAGAACAACTGTTAAGAGGAGACTGGGTGAATCAGGCCTTCATGGTAGAATATCTTCTAGAAAACCCCTGCTAAGGACAGGCAACAAGCAGAAGAGACTTGTTTGGCCTAAAGAACACAAGGAATGGACATTAGACCAGTGGAAATCTGTGCTTTGGTGAACGGATGGACTATACATGCCTGGTTCCCACCGTGAAGCATGGAGGAGGAGGTGTGATGGTGTAGGGGTGCTTTGCTGGTGACACTGTTGGTGATTTATTCAAAATTGAAGGCATACTGAACCAGCATGGCTACCACAGCATCTTGCAGCGGCATGCTATTCCATCCGGTTTACGTTTAGTTGGACCATCATTTATTTTTCAACAGGACAATGACCCCAAACACACCTCCAGGCTGTGTAAGGGCTATTTGACCATGAAGGAGAGTGATTGGATGCTGCGCCAGATGACCTGGCCTCCACAGTCACCGGACCTGAACCCAATCGAGATGGTTTGAGGTGAGCTGGACCGCAGAGTGAAGGCAAAAGGGCCAACAAGTGCTAAGCATCTCTGGGAACTTCAAGACTGTTGGAAGACCATTTCAGGTGACTACCTCTTGAAGCTCATCAAGAGAATGCCAAGAGTGTGCAAAGCAGTAATCAAAGCAAAAGGTGGCTACTTTGAAGAACCTAGAATATGACATATTTTCAGTTGTTTCACGCTTTTTTGTTATGTATATAATTCCACATGTGTTAATTCATAGTTTTGATGCCTTCAGTGTGAATCTACAATTTTCATAGTCATGAAAATAAAGAAAACTCTTTGAATGAGAAGGTGTGTACAAACTTTTGGTCTGTACTATATATATATATATATATATATATATATATATATATTACAGCAAAATAGGATATAACTCCATTCATTCCATATAAAATTGAATCATAATATGTAGACTGAATATCTTGAACTGAAATATTGCACATTGGTGTATTTAGGATCCTAAGCTTCTTCAATGTTCTGCGGAGTACTGCTTCATACTTGAATGTTTTGGTATATTTGGTAATTTTTTCAAAATAAGATTTTAATATAATCAAGACACCATTTAAGGGGATAAAATAGCCAGTTTGTGTCATATGGGAGCATTCTATAGATTGGGAATGTTTCTCCATTTAAATTTATCTTTTTTCTGGAGGAAACCTAATTAAAATTGCTGTTTAGGAGCTTATCTGTACTAAACACATGTACTAGGTACAGAAATATAAGGTATCACCCTAAAGACTCAAAACAGAGCTATATGAAGGCACATAGACCCTGCAGCCCCGTAATATATGCCTTCACACAGGAAGATGCACATTTAGAGATTCTCTTACCTCTGTAAGATAGCATTCACTGTAACATGCCACAAATTTATTTTGTTTCTCAAATTCATATGGAATCATACAGAAAAAAGCTTCATGTCGCTGTATGAAATAGGAAGCATACTGAGGCAGAGTAAGATCACATAGAAGTATAATGGTCTGAAGTCTAGTTGGGTAGAACTTCAGGGCCAGAGAGCTTTTTAAAGCTCCTGGACCCCAATACAGAATCTGTTATAAAGTCAACAGATTATTTTTCAAAGTTCATAGAGAAGTTTTAAGGTAATCTGTCATCCAATTTTGGACTATTATATGCAGTAATACATGCAGATCACTATATATATTTTTTGCCTACTGCCCCCTTCCCCACCGATTTCCCCCAACTGTCAGCACTCAAAGCTACACTGAAATAAATAGTCTGGACTGCTGTGCTGTTCTAACATAATGGAGAGGACTCATGTGTGCATGCATAGCAGTCCTGACCATGTATTTCAATGTAGCTCTGCGCCCTGACAACGGAGGGAATGGGGGACAGTAGTATAATAAAAAAAATAGTTATCTGGACTCCTTATCTGGAGTACTACTCATGTATTACTGTAGATGCTTATCCAAAATCGGTGTGACAGATTCCCATACGGAAAGCTATAAATGTAGTGTTCTAAATATTGTGTCAGCATATTAATGTAAGCATTTTACATATATTTAAAGGGATTATCCAATGTCTAAAACATGTCCCTAAATGCCCGGGCCCCTCATATAGATTATACTTATCTCATTCCCTGACACCTGTGTCACTCCTGATCCCCGCACACCTGCTGCTGCATCAAACATCCTGCAATGGGGGGAGCAGTCAATAGCAGTCCGCGACGTGGAAGAGCTTCTCGAACGTCAACCCGCGATACTAGGGAGACTCGTCCCCCGTCGCCAGATGTTTTGATCTGAGCAACAGAGAGATGCAGCGGCAGCCGTGCGGGTATCAGGAGCTACGTAGGTACTGAGGAGCCGGGTAAGTATAATCTATATGAGGGGCCCGGGAATTTGGCAACATGTTTTAGAAATTGGATAACTTCTGTAATTACCAGATTTACTCGTTATATTCATACAAATTATGAATAATGCTATCCCATATATAAAAGTCCTAATATCACTCTAGAAACACAAAATCTCTTCCTTTGGATTGGCCAGGCGCATTAAATAGCCCATAATTGTCTTCAGCAAATGCTTAAGTGGTGTGATGTTACAAAGATTTGCCATGTTCTATTGTAAAAGCCAAGTCTCTCATTCCTAGGGCAATATGTCGAGCCTGAAATTATCAGTGGACTCCTGACTGCGCCATAGGCATACTCAAACAAGATAAGACAAAGTTTACCCAAAGAGTATGAACCTGAACCTGCATAAATCAGCAGCTGACAGTTTGAAAAATATAACCCCCTAAAGTTAGAATAATTAGCTTTATCATGAAGGCTGAGATATTTTTCATGTGTATTAATGTGGTGATAGATTACACAATGTTTATGGAAAAAGCCCAAACTTAGTATTTAAAGATTGAAGTTCGGTATCATAGTCTTCTGTAGTATTCTAATTCATCAGTGGTAAGAAATAGCAAGATAAAGAATAATAATAATGTATGTTTTATAGATCATCGACTCCTCACATGGAATTGATGATGAATCATCGTGATGACTTCTAATACTCTCTGTACCATTCTTATATGCATTCTGCAGATCTTATGCAAAGTTGCTTGTTTTTCTGCTCATATCCAGACATGCTGCACTTTGCTGCCGGCAATGAATTCCATTATGAAACACCTCAGATTGAGTTATGTGATGCAAATGACATCATGGCTCTAAATATAAGGTATGTAGACAACTGTTACATGCAAGTGACATCTTTACTAATGCGCTCTTTAATTACCCAGCAGTTATCTTCATGATTGATTGATTTCTGAGCTTTCCCAGTGTAATTGCAGGAAAACATCAATGATAAAGGATACAACTATATTTATCATTGATGTCTGTCAATTGTGCATACATAAAAATCACTGCCATGGTTAGTTGTTTGCTCAGAACTACCTGGTGCGCAATCCTCATAAAAGTCATCATTAGTCCAAAAATAAGGCTCCTCACCAGGCTAAGAAAGAGACTCCTTCCTGCTATCTGCATGACTCGTGGTGCGGAGGATGGTAAGTGGTTCTAAAAATCGTTATATGTAAGTAGGTCTTAAGGGCTGTTTCCCACGAGCGAGTCCATTGTGGGAATAACTCTCCGTGTAACATAGTAACATAGTGTATAAGGCCGAAAAAAGACATTTGTCCATCCACTTTGGCCTGTTATCCTGAAAGTTGATCCAGTGGAAGGCAAAAAAAATTCTTCCCGACTCCAATCAGGCAATCAGAATAACTCCCTGGATCAAAACCCCTCTCTAGTAGCTATAGCCTGTAATATTATTACACTCCAGAAATACATCCAGGCCCCTCTTGAATTCCTTTATTGTACTCACCATCACCACCTCCTCAGGCCAAGAGTTCCAAAGTCTCACTGCTCTTACCGTAAAGAATCCTCTTCTATGTTTGTGTACAAACCTTCTTTCCTCCAGACGCAGAGGATGTCCCCTCGTCACAGTCACAGTCCTGGGAATAAATAGATGACGGGATAGATCTCTGTACTGACCCCTGATATATTTATACATAGTAATTAGATCTCCCCTCAGTCGTCTTTTTTCTAAAGTGAATAACCCTAATGTTGATAATCTTTCAAGGTATTGTAGTTGCCCCATTCCGGTTATTACTTTAGCTGCCCTCCTCTGAATCCTCTCCAGTTATACTATGTCTGTCTAGTTCACAGAAGCCCAGAACTGTACACAGTACTCCATGTGTGGTCTGACTAGTGATTTGTAAAGTGGTAGGACTATGTTATTATCACGGGCACCTATGCCCCTTTTGATACAACCCATTATCTTATTGGCCTTGGCAGCAGAAGCCTGACACTGGTGTTTCTTCTGCTTAATTTGCTGTATATTAAAATTTCTAGGTCCTTTTCCATGTCAGTGTTACCGAGTGTTTTACCATCTAATATGTACGGGTGACTTGCATTATTCCTTCCCATGTGCATAACCTTACACTTGTCAGTGTTAAACCTCATCTGCCACTTCTCTGCCCAAGCCTCTAATCTATTCAGATCCATCTGTAGCATTTGTCCACTTCAGTGTTAATTACTTTACACAGTTTAGTGTCAACAACTTCAACATTAAACAAATCGCAGCCAATAATGTGTGATAATGCAACAACAAACACCAATTCGAGAGCACACATATTCAAAATATCATATTTTATTATATACCATAATTACATTATAGAAACAATAAAACCCATAAGGGACAGATTATGCAGGAGAGAATATGGAAACAATGTGTGTCCCCCGATTACACTGAACTGGTAAGGACACAAAGGAAATAACATCAAATTATAACCATCATGGTTAAGCAACAAACACTGCCCGAATCCTACACCCACCCAGCATCCATCAAAACACTCAAACTCAGAGGGCACAATGCCTAGCTGTGTAATAGAAACAAGTGGCTGCACCCCCAGCCGGGAATGCCAACAACAAGTCCCCAATACACTATTACTCTCGAGCCGACTAATAACATGGACACAACTGTGGGGATACCAACCAGCAATCAGGAGACATACCACCCCGATGTACGTTTCGCCGTCGCCTCCTCTTGGGGGCGTGTCTCAAGATCTACCACCTCCTCTTAATATAATACCCATGATAGGTCATAAACCATGATTGACAATTCAAACTGCTTATCAGCCTCACTTGCTGTTGTAATCCCCTCCTACTCATAATGGGGCAACATACCCATGATGCCTCCTGTTCCCTGTATTACCTGAGATAGTCTGATGTGAAAGCAGTGCCTCTGAGCACTCCCTCCCCTAATGTGTCATGTGATGCTATCACATGATCACCTATCACATGACCGCAGGTCCTGCATCCACCACAGTGTATACAACAGAGATAATAAATAGATATATCTATATATGGTTATATCTTATATAAATTTATAAATAAATAGATAGATAGACGTGGACACAACAACACTATGATTACACTGAAAGGATCGATACATTAAACTGTGTCAATACTAACATCTGAATACAGCCATGAATCCTATCCAGACAAACATCAATGAAAATACATGAAATACCCAATAAATGATATACATAGATATATAATAAATATTCATAAAAACCAATAAAATACCAATTCATTCATATTTATGTCAGCGTTTGCTGATCTAAAGTGCTGAGTGTGTGTGCAAAAGTGATAAGTGCCAAACCCAATGTGCAAAAAAGTGAGGAATAAGTGACATGAATGGTGAAGAAAAAGAACATTGCACATTGGGTTTGGCACTCATCACTTTTGCACACACACTCAGCACTGTTATTGCCTTTGTGTCCTTACCAGTTCAGTGTAATCGGGGGACACACGTTGTTTCCATATTCTCTCCTGCATAATCTGTCCCTTATGGGTTTTCTTGTTTCTATAATGTAATTATAGTATATAATAAAATATGATATTTTGAATATGTGTACTCTCAAATTGGTGTTTACAGTTTAGTGTCATCTGCAAAAATTTACCGTAATCCTCCGTTTTGGACTTGCAGGAGCGCACGGCATTATCATAATTTATAATGCTATGTACCTCTCATACCAATCATATGTGATAATGCCATGCGCTCCTGCAAGTCCAGAACGCAGGATCACAATGTTTCTGGCAATGGACTCACTTGTGTGAAACATCCATATCCTTAAAGGGATTCTGTCACCTGCTTTTACCATTTTAAGCTGTCATCATCACTATGTTCTCTAAAGTACCTTATTTCCAGCAGTCTTCTTTTTACTTTATTTTGTTTTGTCCTTTTGATATAAAAGTGCTTTTTATGATATGTTAATGAGGCTCCAAGGTGCCCAGAGGGGAGTTTTTTTTCCTTCTCCGGTGCCCAGTGACGCCCCCCTGCAGTGCCCAAGAATGCCTCCTGATCCTCAAATAACCTCCCACAGCCCCGGCAAACGGTTCTGCCCCCTCCCCACGTCATAGTGTACCTTCTAGAAATTCCTGTCGGCGGCCAGAAAACTCGTGCAGGCGCAGTACCGCCTGCGGCCTGCGGAGTACCGCCTGCGGCCTGCGCAGTACCGCCTTCGGCCTGCGCCTGCGCGATTATCAAGCTCCTGAGGGCAACAGCGCTCAGGTTACATCACTAGGCTCAGCGCATGCCCAGTGAGACGTTTGAGGCTGTTTCCCTCAGGAGCTTGATGATCGCACAGACCGCAGGCGGTACAGTTTTCTGGCCGCCGACAGGAAGAAGGACGGGGCATTTCTAGAAGGTAGACTATGGGCACCTCTGGGCACCTTGGAGCCTCATTAGAATTCCAGAAAAAGCACTTTTATATCAAAAGGACAAAATGAAATAAAGTAAAAAGAAGACTGCTGGAAATAAGGTACTTTAGTGAACATAGCGATGGTGACAGCTTAAAATGGTAAAATCAGGTGACAGATTCCCTTTAATATAGGCCATTAGTGTTGAGTGTGAATATTCCAATCGCAAATTTTTATCCCGAATATCGACACTTCAAAAATCTAGAATATAATGTTATATATATCCGTAATTGCGAATATTCTAGTTTTTGATATTTTTTTCATCAATAACCTCCCTTCTTGCTTGTGGTTCAAGGAGAGGGCTGCAATATCTTTGTCTGAGCTTAGCAACATCTCTAGCAACACACAGGAAAGTTGCCTAACCCTTACTATAAAAGAACCTCCCCAGCAGCCATTTTCTGCAGTTTTGAGAGAGAGAGCTGTGGCATTACTGTGCTCTGTGCTTTGCTGAGTCATCTAGATCCTAGATTAGATCGTGATATAGTGTAGCTGATAAGGTCCAGTGCAGGGTGTTAGGTAGTGTGATAGGACTTACTGTGCACACAAACACTCACCTAAAGAATTATTAGGAACACCTGTTCTATTTCTCATTAATGCGATTATCTAGTCAACCAATCACATGGCAGTTGCTTCAATGCATGTAGGGTTGTGGTCCTGGTCAAGACAATCTCCTGAACTCCAAACTGAATGTCAGAATGGGAAAGAAAGGCGATTTAAGTTACTGGGATTTTCACGCACAACCATTTCTAGGGTTTACAAAGAATGGTGTGAAAAGGGAAAAACATCCAGTATGTGGCAGTCCTGTGGGCGGAAATGCCTTGTTGATGCTAGAGGTCAGAGGAGAATGGGCCGACTGATTCAAGCTGATAGAAGAGCAACGTTGACTGAAATAACCACTCGTTACAACCAAGGTATGCAGCAAAGCATTTGTGAAGCCACAACACGCACAACCTTGAGGCGGATGGGCTACAACAGCAGAAGACCCCCACCGGGTACCACTCATCTCCACTACAAATAGGAAAAAGAGGCTACTATTTGCACGAGCTCACCAAAATTGGACTGTTGAAGACTGGAAAAATGTTGCCTGGTCTGATAAGTATCGATTTCTGTTAAGACATTCAAATGGTAGAGTCTGCATTTGGCGTAAACAGAATGAGAACATGTATCCATCATGCCTTGTTACCACTGTGCAGGCTGGTGGTGGTGGTGTAATGGTGTGGGGGATGTTTTCTGGGCACACTTTAGGCCCCTTAGTGCCAATTAGCCATCGTTTAAATGCCACGGGCTACCTGAGCATTGTTTCTGACCATGTCCATCCCTTCATGACCACCATGTACCCATCCTGTGATGGCTACTTCCAGCAGGATAATGCACCATGTCACAAAGCTCGAATCATTTCAAATTGGTTTCTTGAACATGACAATGAGTTCACTGTACTAAAATGGCCCCACAGTTACCAGATCTCAACCCAGTAGAGCATCTTTGGGATGTGGTGGAACGGGATCTTCGTGCCTTGGATGTGCATCCCTCAAATCTCCATTAACTGCAAGATTCTATCCTATCAATATGGGCCAACATTTCTAAAGAATGCTATCAGCACCTTGTTGAATCAATGCCACGTAAAATTAAGGCAGTTCTGAAGGCAAAAGGGGGTATTAGTATGGTGTTCCTAATAATTCTTTAGGTGAGTGTATATGTTACATACATGCTACAGACAGAGTGCTGTGATGTCACAACAATACTTAGTCCACCTTTCAGTAACATCTACTAAGATCTGATAAAATGTGAAGTTGGATGTATTGCGCCAAAAATATGAACATCATTAGTGCAGATTTGCGCAATTGCGAATATATTGGAGCACTCTATCAGGAGTTCTTCCTCACAGTCATGAAAGTTGCTGCCAACCATTTCATCCAGTTTCATGAAACTTCTAGCAGCTTGACAAATGTAGCAAAAGTGAGCCATGCCTGTATTGCGCGCGCAATACGCGTAAATTACATTGACGATTTTCGCAATCAAGAAAATAATGACTGGAGATTGCAAATTTATGGCGAATATTAGCCCATAAATTCACTAAATATCACAAAAACGAATATTGCTTATGCCGCTGATCACTATAGGCCTGCACTATTTGATCTGAGGGGGTCCGACACCTTACCATCTGTCTATCAGATGTTCTGCAGTAGCTCTGGTGCCGGAACCACACAGTATACCCGCTGTGTAGTGGACGGCACTACATACTGCAGCAATGTTTCCATTCACCTCAATTGTAGCAGTACTGCAATAACAAACTCAGCACAACAGGCACAACTGTGTAGTTCTAGCACCTGAGCTATTGCAGAACATCTGATCATCAGAGGTGCGGGAATTCAGACCCCCGCCAATCAGGTAGTGATAGCCTATTCTAAGGAGATGCCATCACTTCTAAAAGCTTTTAAGGCTGGCTTCATGGTATCTAAAATGTATTGGACAACTGATAAAAACATCAAATCAATTTTCATTATATTTTCAATACCAAAATCACCTTTAATAGGAGTCTTTCACCAAGAAACTTAGTGTTAAACCAGGCATAATGCATTATTTCAGGGGGAATGCAATGACACCTTTCATGTCTGTTGGTTCATTCTGGAAAAAAAAGTATTTCAATCTATATGTAAATGAGTAGTTCAGTGCACCAAGGGAGGGAACAAATTACTCTGTGCACCCTTGCCCCTCCTACTTCCTCTGTCACCCCCTCTCTCTGGATTGACAGGGGCAGTCAACATGACTATGCAAAGACCTGGCTTTGTAAATCAAGAAGGAGGGGCTGGCTAAGGAATAAGGAGGAGCAAGAGTGCATCGGGTGTCTTTGGCCTGCTCTCAGTGCACTTAACTGATCATCTGTATAACTTTGTCTACATCATAAATTCCATTTGCTGAAATGAGACAACCCCTTTAATGTCAACAGTTCTATTGACTGGTCTGTTTTTCAGTACTGACCAATGCATCATTCTTGTCCATTTTTCCATCCAACGCCCATTCAATTGTATGATAGGTGAGAAAAAAAAATGGCTGCGCATGGAAGTCACACAGAAGGCTACTTTCTACTTTCTATGGATATAAAAAGAAACGGCCGCCCGAATCAAGCCCTAGAGTCAACTCTTAGTGATTGAAAAAAGAATAAAAAAACTAATTTAAACAGATGCAATATGTGTCAGAAAAGACACGTTTTATCACTAGCATACCTTCTAGGCATGGTTATTTTAGTCTGCAGAATTTTCCCAAGTAAGGTTGATTTTTAACACCATGCTTTCCAGTGTAACCAGCTTCTAGAACATGAGACATTAACTAAAAAATATATTGTTGCATATGATGATGATGATTATTATTACTGTATATCATACATGTCCTAAAATACTGGTAAAATGGAATTTGCAATGCAAGCTCCTGTAATGTTAAGGAGATAATTTCCCATGCCACCCTTAAGGGCACTTGTTCAAGTCTTTGAACTGTGATTAAGTACTTGGTTTGTTTATTTAAGGAAGGAAACTGTCACTTCTATTTGTCCACAGTGAGCAAAGCACAATGTCTCTGATGGATTTAAGACTAGTAAAATAGTAGCACATGAAGCATCAGAGACAAGAGGTTTATCAATGGCTTATACTGAGTGAGATAAAAGTAATCAGAGCTACTTTACAGTCCTTGTTTGCCAAGAAACCTGACCAGGAAGAGAGTCTTACTAAATAAGACCCAGAAGAGAAATGGTAATACTATTCTTGACCATCTCCAGGTAACAGTTATGGTAACTTTCATGGTATTATGTTCCTGTCTTGCTACAAATCCCTAATGCAGTTTTTAATGGGGCAATTGCATTCCAAACTAGGTCATGAACTTTGGTCACTTCTCTGACACAAACGTAGTTCACAGTCTTAGAAAGTACAGTTTAGATTGGATAGGGGGGAAACGTGCTGATGTTTATCACAATGCTAGAATGTAGTATGTCATTTAAAATTTTTATAATAATGCCCTATGATCAGTGGTGAATATGGCCCTGTGGGTACTCCCTACACCTCCCAATTATCCTCATTGAACACCATACCACTTTTCAGTTCCCATTGGCACACTTCAGCTTTTCTGAGGTAGATGTCAGAATATTGTCTGTTCCATACCTGACAGTCATGGAAAACCAATGGTCTCTATATATGTTCCAAGTAACCAATAAGGGTTAAAATTATGGTGACAAATTATATATACCAGTGATACCAAGAATAGCCACTGTACTATCTATGGCACTGTGATTTGTGAGGACTGAGAAGGTCACAGCACTCATAGGAGCACTGCCACCTTTTCAAACAGCTCATAAGTGGGGGTCCTGGGTGTTGAACCCCCAACGATCAGATCCTGAAGACCTATCCTGAAGACAGGTCATCGGTATTAAAATCTCGGAAAACCCTTTTAGCCTCTGGTGGTCTAATGATATTGAAGGATTAATATGTGTAGCTATTATTCATGCTGGTAAATATGGTTATGGGTTTATACTAACTTTTTTTTAAATTAATTAAGTTCATTAATATATGGTTTGGAGGGGCAAGAGGTTATTGGTGGTGGTCTAGTTCAGGACAGCAAACTATAATTTAATTTTATTTACTATAAATAAGTTAAGAATTCTTGCAGGGCCAGGACTCTTTTTATATAATAGATCAAAGCCCTTCCTTGCTTCTCTTCACACAACTATCCAGTTAAATGAGAAGATTGAGCATGCCTGTAGTCTCCACAAGAGGGAATTCACTGGACACAGACAGTAAATGTATGTCCTTATCTTCATAGGATGAGTCTGTGCTTGTATGGCTGACAAATAGTTGATGAGTTAATGATTAGTAAATGTCTTGCCTATTGTTGGAGATTAGAGTAAGTGCCACTGTTCTTAGCAAAACACCTCTATTAGTTTGGATAGTGAAATCAATGAGGAAATCTCATTGAGATATGGTTTCCTAAATGGCTATAAGTAGGGATGAGCGAACTCGAACTGTATAGTTCGGGTTCGTACCGAATTTTGGGGTGTCCGTGACACGGACCCGAACCCGGACATTTTCGTAAAAGTCCGGGTTCGGGTTCGGTGTTCGTCGCTTTCTTCGCGCTTTTGTGACGCTTTCTTGGCGCTTTTTGAAAGGCTGCAAAGCAGCCAATCAACAAGCGTCATACTACTTGCCCCAAGAGGCCATCACAGCCATGCCTACTATTGGCATGGCTGTGATTGGCCAGAGCACCATGTGACCCAGCCTCTATTTAAGCTGGAGTCACATAGCGCCGCCCGTCACTCTGCTCTGATTAGCGTAGGGAGAGGTTGCGGCTGCGACAGTAGGGCGAGATTAGGCAGATTAACTCCTCCAAAGGACTTGATTAACTGATCGATCTGCAGCTGTGGATCATTGAGCTGCTGATCCTCAATTGCTCACTGTTTTTAGGCTGCACAGACCGTTTGTCAGTCTCATTTTTCTGGGGTGATCGGCGGCCATTTTGTGTCTTGTGGTGCGCCAGCACAAGCTGCGACCAAGTGCATTTAACCCTCAATGGTGTGGTTGTTTTTTGGCTAAAGCCTACATCAGGGTGAAGCTGTCACACCAAGTGCATTTAACCAGCAATAGTCTGTTCATTTTTTGGCCATATACAAAATCAGGGGCAAGCTGCGCCTGTCACCAAGTGCATTTAACCCTCAATGGTGTGGTTGTTTTTTGGCTAAAGCCTACATCAGGGTGAAGCTGTCACACCAAGTGCATTTAACCAGCAATAGTCTGTTCATTTTTTGGCCATATACAAAATCAGGGGCAAGCTGCGCCTGTCACCAAGTGCATTTAACCCTCAATGGTGTGGTTGTTTTTTGGCTAAAGCCTACATCAGGGTGAAGCTGTCACACCAAGTGCATTTAACCAGCAATAGTCTGTTCATTTTTTGGCCATATACAAAATCAGGGGCAAGCTGCGCCTGTCACCAAGTGCATTTAACCCTCAATGGTGTGGTTGTTTTTTGGCTAAAGCCTACATCAGGGTGAAGCTGTCACACCAAGTGCATTTAACCAGCAATAGTCTGTTCATTTTTTGGCCATATCCCAGTCTAATTCTGTCACTAAATCCATACCGGTCACCCAGCGCCTAAATACTAGGCCTCAAATTTATATCCAGCTAAATCTGTCCCTAGTGCTGTAGCTGGGCGAGTTATTTAGTGTCCGTTCAAGCACATTTCTTGTTCTGGGTTGAAATACAATTCCCAATTTAGCAATTTCATAATTTAGTGGTTCCTGCTATATCAGAGCTATTTGAAATCTATCCCAAAAAGGGTATATAATATTGAAGGTGCACATTGGGTCATTCAGAATAACTTCACACACACCCGCTACTGTGTATTTCCAAGTCTAATTCTGTCACTAAACCCATACCTGTCACCCAGCGCCTAAATACTAGGCCTCAAATTTAAATCCCTCTAAATCTCTCGTTACCCACCGCTGTACTGTTGTTGCTGGGCAAGATATTTAGTGTCCGTCAAAGCACATTTTTTGTTCTGGGTTGAAGTACAATTCCCAATTTAGCAATTTCATAATTTAGTGGTTTCTGCTATATCAGAGCTATTTGAAATCTATCCCTAAAAGGGTATATAATATTGAAGGTGCACATAGGGTCATTCAGAATAACTTCACACACACGCTTCTGTGCATTTCCAAGTCTAATTCTGTCACTAAATCCATACCGGTGACCCAGCGCCTAAATACTAGGCCTCAAATTTATATCCAGCTAAATCTGTCCCTAGTGCTGTAGCTGGGCGAGTTATTTAGTGTCCGTTCAAGCACATTTCTTGTTCTGGGTTGAAATACAATTCCCAATTTAGCAATTTCATAATTTAGTGGTTCCTGCTATATCAGAGCTATTTGAAATCTATCCCAAAAAGGGTATATAATATTGAAGGTGCACATTGGGTCATTCAGAATAACTTCACACACACCCGCTACTGTGTATTTCCAAGTCTAATTCTGTCACTAAACCCATACCTGTCACCCAGCGCCTAAATACTAGGCCTCAAATTTAAATCCCTCTAAATCTCTCGTTACCCACCGCTGTACTGTTGTTGCTGGGCAAGATATTTAGTGTCCGTCAAAGCACATTTTTTGTTCTGGGTTGAAGTACAATTCCCAATTTAGCAATTTCATAATTTAGTGGTTTCTGCTATATCAGAGCTATTTGAAATCTATCCCTAAAAGGGTATATAATATTGAAGGTGCACATAGGGTCATTCAGAATAACTTCACACACACGCTTCTGTGCATTTCCAAGTCTAATTCTGTCACTAAATCCATACCGGTGACCCAGCGCCTAAATACTAGGCCTCAAATTTAAATCCCTCTAAATCTCTCGTTACCCACCACTGTACTGTTGTTGCTGGGCAAGATATTTAGTGTCCGTCAAAGCACATTTTTTGTTCTGGGTTGAAGTACAATTCCCAATTTAGCAATTTCATAATTTAGTGGTTTCTGCTATATCAGAGCTATTTGAAATCTATCCCTAAAAGGGTATATAATATTGAAGGTGCACATAGGGTCATTCAGAATAACTTCACACACACGCTTCTGTGCATTTCCAAGTCTAATTCTGTCACTAAATCCATACCGGTGACCCAGCGCCTAAATACTAGGCCTCAAATTTAAATCCCTCTAAATCTCTCGTTACCCACCGCTGTACTGTTGTTGCTGGGCAAGATATTTAGTGTCCGTCAAAGCACATTTTTTGTTCTGGGTTGAAGTACAATTCCCAATTTAGCAATTTCATAATTTAGTGGTTTCTGCTATATCAGAGCTATTTGAAATCTATCCCTAAAAGGGTATATAATATTGAAGGTGCACATAGGGTCATTCAGAATAACTTCACACACACGCTTCTGTGCATTTCCAAGTCTAATTCTGTCACTAAATCCATACCGGTGACCCAGCGCCTAAATACTAGGCCTCAAATTTAAATCCCTCTAAATCTCTCGTTACCCACCGCTGTACTGTTGTTGCTGGGCAAGATATTTAGTGTCCGTCAAAGCACATTTTTTGTTCTGGGTTGAAGTACAATTCCCAATTTAGCAATTTCATAATTTAGTGGTTCCTGCTATATCAGAGCTATTTGAAATCTATCCCAAAAAGGGTATATAATATTGAAGGTGCACATTGGGTCATTCAGAATAACTTCACACACACCCGCTACTGTGTATTTCCAAGTCTAATTCTGTCACTAAACCCATACCTGTCACCCAGCGCCTAAATACTAGGCCTCAAATTTAAATCCCTCTAAATCTCTCGTTACCCACCGCTGTACTGTTGTTGCTGGGCAAGATATTTAGTGTCCGTCAAAGCACATTTTTTGTTCTGGGTTGAAGTACAATTCCCAATTTAGCAATTTCATAATTTAGTGGTTTCTGCTATATCAGAGCTATTTGAAATCTATCCCTAAAAGGGTATATAATATTGAAGGTGCACATAGGGTCATTCAGAATAACTTCACACACACGCTTCTGTGCATTTCCAAGTCTAATTCTGTCACTAAATCCATACCGGTGACCCAGCGCCTAAATACTAGGCCTCAAATTTAAATCCCTCTAAATCTCTCGTTACCCACCGCTGTACTGTTGTTGCTGGGCAAGATATTTAGTGTCCGTCAAAGCACATTTTTTGTTCTGGGTTGAAGTACAATTCCCAATTTAGCAATTTCATAATTTAGTGGTTTCTGCTATATCAGAGCTATTTGAAATCTATCCCTAAAAGGGTATATAATATTGAAGGTGCACATAGGGTCATTCAGAATAACTTCACACACACGCTTCTGTGCATTTCCAAGTCTAATTCTGTCACTAAATCCATACCGGTGACCCAGCGCCTAAATACTAGGCCTCAAATTTAAATCCCTCTAAATCTCTCGTTACCCACCGCTGTACTGTTGTTGCTGGGCAAGATATTTAGTGTCCGTCAAAGCACATTTTTTGTTCTGGGTTGAAGTACAATTCCCAATTTAGCAATTTCATAATTTAGTGGTTCCTGCTATATCAGAGCTATTTGAAATCTATCCCAAAAAGGGTATATAATATTGAAGGTGCACATTGGGTCATTCAGAATAACTTCACACACACCCGCTACTGTGTATTTCCAAGTCTAATTCTGTCACTAAACCCATACCTGTCACCCAGCGCCTAAATACTAGGCCTCAAATTTAAATCCCTCTAAATCTCTCGTTACCCACCGCTGTACTGTTGTTGCTGGGCAAGATATTTAGTGTCCGTCAAAGCACATTTTTTGTTCTGGGTTGAAGTACAATTCCCAATTTAGCAATTTCATAATTTAGTGGTTTCTGCTATATCAGAGCTATTTGAAATCTATCCCTAAAAGGGTATATAATATTGAAGGTGCACATAGGGTCATTCAGAATAACTTCACACACACGCTTCTGTGCATTTCCAAGTCTAATTCTGTCACTAAATCCATACCGGTGACCCAGCGCCTAAATACTAGGCCTCAAATTTAAATCCCTCTAAATCTCTCGTTACCCACCGCTGTACTGTTGTTGCTGGGCAAGATATTTAGTGTCCGTCAAAGCACATTTTTTGTTCTGGGTTGAAGTACAATTCCCAATTTAGCAATTTCATAATTTAGTGGTTTCTGCTATATCAGAGCTATTTGAAATCTATCCCTAAAAGGGTATATAATATTGAAGGTGCACATAGGGTCATTCAGAATAACTTCACACACACGCTTCTGTGCATTTCCAAGTCTAATTCTGTCACTAAATCCATACCGGTGACCCAGCGCCTAAATACTAGGCCTCAAATTTAAATCCCTCTAAATCTCTCGTTACCCACCACTGTACTGTTGTTGCTGGGCAAGATATTTAGTGTCCGTCAAAGCACATTTTTTGTTCTGGGTTGAAGTACAATTCCCAATTTAGCAATTTCATAATTTAGTGGTTCCTGCTATATCAGAGCTATTTGAAATCTATCCCAAAAAGGGTATATAATATTGAAGGTGCACATTGGGTCATTCAGAATAACTTCACACACACCCGCTACTGTGTATTTCCAAGTCTAATTCTGTCACTAAACCCATACCTGTCACCCAGCGCCTAAATACTAGGCCTCAAATTTAAATCCCTCTAAATCTCTCGTTACCCACCGCTGTACTGTTGTTGCTGGGCAAGATATTTAGTGTCCGTCAAAGCACATTTTTTGTTCTGGGTTGAAGTACAATTCCCAATTTAGCAATTTCATAATTTAGTGGTTTCTGCTATATCAGAGCTATTTGAAATCTATCCCTAAAAGGGTATATAATATTGAAGGTGCACATAGGGTCATTCAGAATAACTTCACACACACGCTTCTGTGCATTTCCAAGTCTAATTCTGTCACTAAATCCATACCGGTGACCCAGCGCCTAAATACTAGGCCTCAAATTTAAATCCCTCTAAATCTCTCGTTACCCACCGCTGTACTGTTGTTGCTGGGCAAGATATTTAGTGTCCGTCAAAGCACATTTTTTGTTCTGGGTTGAAGTACAATTCCCAATTTAGCAATTTCATAATTTAGTGGTTTCTGCTATATCAGAGCTATTTGAAATCTATCCCTAAAAGGGTATATAATATTGAAGGTGCACATAGGGTCATTCAGAATAACTTCACACACACGCTTCTGTGCATTTCCAAGTCTAATTCTGTCACTAAATCCATACCGGTGACCCAGCGCCTAAATACTAGGCCTCAAATTTAAATCCCTCTAAATCTCTCGTTACCCACCACTGTACTGTTGTTGCTGGGCAAGATATTTAGTGTCCGTCAAAGCACATTTTTTGTTCTGGGTTGAAGTACAATTCCCAATTTAGCAATTTCATAATTTAGTGGTTCCTGCTATATCAGAGCTATTTGAAATCTATCCCAAAAAGGGTATATAATATTGAAGGTGCACATTGGGTCATTCAGAATAACTTCACACACACCCGCTACTGTGTATTTCCAAGTCTAATTCTGTCACTAAACCCATACCTGTCACCCAGCGCCTAAATACTAGGCCTCAAATTTAAATCCCTCTAAATCTCTCGTTACCCACCGCTGTACTGTTGTTGCTGGGCAAGATATTTAGTGTCCGTCAAAGCACATTTTTTGTTCTGGGTTGAAGTACAATTCCCAATTTAGCAATTTCATAATTTAGTGGTTTCTGCTATATCAGAGCTATTTGAAATCTATCCCTAAAAGGGTATATAATATTGAAGGTGCACATAGGGTCATTCAGAATAACTTCACACACACGCTTCTGTGCATTTCCAAGTCTAATTCTGTCACTAAATCCATACCGGTGACCCAGCGCCTAAATACTAGGCCTCAAATTTAAATCCCTCTAAATCTCTCGTTACCCACCGCTGTACTGTTGTTGCTGGGCAAGATATTTAGTGTCCGTCAAAGCACATTTTTTGTTCTGGGTTGAAGTACAATTCCCAATTTAGCAATTTCATAATTTAGTGGTTCCTGCTATATCAGAGCTATTTGAAATCTATCCCAAAAAGGGTATATAATATTGAAGGTGCACATTGGGTCATTCAGAATAACTTCACACACACCCGCTACTGTGTATTTCCAAGTCTAATTCTGTCACTAAACCCATACCTGTCACCCAGCGCCTAAATACTAGGCCTCAAATTTAAATCCCTCTAAATCTCTCGTTACCGCTGTACTGTTGTAGCTGGGAAAGTTATTTAGTGCCCGTCAAAGCACATTTTTTGTTCTGGGTTGAAGTACAATTCCCAATTTAGCAATTTCATAATTTAGTGGTTCCTGCTATATCAGAGCTATTTGAAATCTATCCCAAAAAGGGTATATAATATTCAAGGTGCACATTGGGTCATTCAGAATAACTTCACACACACGCTTCTGTGCATTTCCAAGTCTAATTCTGTCACTAAATCCATACCGGTCACCCAGCGCCTAAATACTAGGCCTCAAATTTATATCCCGCTGAATTTGAATACAATACATTGGGCCAAATAATATATTTGTTGTTGTGGTGAACCATAACAATGAGAAAAACATCTAGTAAGGGACGCGGACGTGGACATGGTCGTGGTGGTGTTAGTGGACCCTCTGGTGCTGGGAGAGGACGTGGCCGTTCTGCCACATCCACACGTCCTAGTGTACCAACTACCTCAGGTCCCAGTAGCCGCCAGAATTTACAGCGATATATGGTGGGGCCCAATGCCGTTCTAAGGATGGTAAGGCCTGAGCAGGTACAGGCATTAGTCAATTGGGTGGCCGACAGTGGATCCAGCACGTTCACATTATCTCCCACCCAGTCTTCTGCAGAAAGCGCACAGATGGCGCCTGAAAACCAACCCCATCAGTCTGTCACATCACCCCCATGCATACCAGGGAAACTGTCTCAGCCTCAAGTTATGCAGCAGTCTCTTATGCTGTTTGAAGACTCCGCTGGCAGGGTTTCCCAAGGGCATCCACCTAGCCCTTCCCCAGCGGTGAAAGACATAGAATGCACTGACGCACAACCACTTATGTTTCCTGATGATGAGGACATGGGAATACCACCTCAGCATGTCTCTGATGATGACGAAACACAGGTGCCAACTGCTGCGTCTTTCTGCAGTGTGCAGACTGAACAGGAGGTCAGGGATCAAGACTGGGTGGAAGACGATGCAGGGGACGATGAGGTCCTAGACCCCACATGGAATGAAGGTCGTGCCACTGACTTTCACAGTTCGGAGGAAGAGGCAGTGGTGAGACCGAGCCAACAGCGTAGCAAAAGAGGGAGCAGTGGGCAAAAGCAGAACACCCGCCGCCAAGAGACTCCGCCTGCTACTGACCGCCGCCATCTGGGACCGAGCACCCCAAAGGCAGCTTCAAGGAGTTCCCTGGCATGGCACTTCTTCAAACAATGTGCTGACGACAAGACCCGAGTGGTTTGCACGCTGTGCCATCAGAGCCTGAAGCGAGGCATTAACGTTCTGAACCTGAGCACAACCTGCATGACCAGGCACCTGCATGCAAAGCATGAACTGCAGTGGAGTAAACACCTTAAAACCAAGGAAGTCACTCAGGCTCCCCCTGCTACCTCTTCTGCTGCTGCCGCCTCGGCCTATTCTGCTGCTGCCGCCTCGGCCTCTTCCTCCGCCTCTGGAGGAACGTTGGCACCTGCCGCCCAGCAAACAGGGGATGTACCACCAACACCACCACCACCACCTCCGTCACCAAGCGTCTCAACCATGTCACACGCCAGCGTTCAGCTCTCCATCTCACAAACATTTGATAGAAAGCGTAAATTCCCACCTAGCCACCCTCGATCCCTGGCCCTGAATGCCAGCATTTCTAAACTACTGGCCTATGAAATGCTGTCATTTAGGCTGGTGGACACAGACAGCTTCAAACAGCTCATGTCGCTTGCTGTCCCACAGTATGTTGTTCCCAGCCGGCACTACTTCTCCAAGAGAGCCGTGCCTTCCCTGCACAACCAAGTATCCGATAAAATCAAGTGTGCACTGCGCAACGCCATCTGTAGCAAGGTCCACCTAACCACAGATACGTGGACCAGTAAGCACGGCCAGGGACGCTATATCTCCCTAACTGCACACTGGGTAAATGTAGTGGCAGCTGGGCCCCAGGCGGAGAGCTGTTTGGCGCACGTCCTGCCGCCGCCAAGGATCGCAGGGCAACATTCTTTGCCTCCTGTTGCCACCTCCTCCTTCTCGGCTTCCTCCTCCTCTTCTTCCACCTGCTCATCCAGTCAGCCACACACCTTCACCACCAACTTCAGCACAGCCCGGGGTAAACGTCAGCAGGCCATTCTGAAACTCATATGTTTGGGGGACAGGCCCCACACCGCACAGGAGTTGTGGCGGGGTATTGAACAACAGACCGACGAGTGGTTGCTGCCGGTGAGCCTCAAGCCCGGCCTGGTGGTGTGTGATAATGGGCGAAATCTCGTTGCAGCTCTGGGACTAGCCAATTTGACGCACATCCCTTGCTTGGCGCATGTGCTGAATTTGGTGGTGCAGAAGTTCATTCACAACTACCCCGACATGTCAGAGCTGCTGCATAAAGTGCGGGCCGTCTGTTCGCGCTTCCGGCGTTCACATCCTGCCGCTGCTCGCCTGTCTGCGCTACAGCGTAACTTCGGCCTTCCCGCTCACCGCCTCATATGCGACGTGCCCACCAGGTGGAACTCCACCTTGCACATGCTGGACAGACTGTGCGAGCAGCAGCAGGCCATAGTGGAGTTTCAGCTGCAGCACGCACGGGTCAGTCGCACTACAGAACAGCACCACTTCACCACCAATGACTGGGCCTCCATGCGAGACCTGTGTGCCCTGTTGCGCTGTTTCGAGTACTCCACCAACATGGCCAGTGGCGATGACACCGTTATCAGCGTTACAATACCACTTCTATGTCTCCTTGAGAAAACACTTAGGGCGATGATGGAACAGGAGGTGGCCCAGGAGGAGGAGGAGGAGGATGAGGAAGAGGGGTCATTTTTAGCACTTTCAGGCCAGTCTCTTCGAAGTGACTCAGAGGGAGGTTTTTTGCAACAGCAGAGGCCAGGTACAAATGTGGCCAGCCAGGGCCCACTACTGGAGGACGAGGAGGACGAGGATGAGGAGGAGGTGGAGGAGGATGAGGATGAAGCATGGTCACAGCGGGGTGGCACCCAACGCAGCTCGGGTCCATCACTGGTGCGTGGCTGGGGGGAAAGGCAGGACGATGACGATACGCCTCCCACAGAGGACAGCTTGTCCTTACCCCTGGGCAGCCTGGCACACATGAGCGACTACATGCTGCAGTGCCTGCGCAACGACAGCAGAGTTGCCCACATTTTAACCTGTGCGGACTACTGGGTTGCCACCCTGCTGGATCCACGCTACAAAGACAATGTGCCCACCTTACTTCCTGCACTGGAGCGTGATAGGAAGATGCGCGAGTACAAGCGCACGTTGGTAGACGCGCTACTGAGAGCATTCCCAAATGTCACAGGGGAACAAGTGGAAGCCCAAGGCCAAGGCAGAGGAGGAGCAAGAGGTCGCCAAGGCCAGCTCCTCTGAGGGCAGGGTTAGCATGGCAGAGATGTGGAAAACTTTTGTCAACACGCCACAGCTAACTGCACCACCACCTGATACGCAACGTGTTAGCAGGAGGCAACATTTCACTAACATGGTGGAACAGTACGTGTGCACACCCCTCCACGTACTGACTGATGGTTCGGCCCCATTCAACTTCTGGGTCTCTAAATTGTCCACGTGGCCAGAGCTAGCCTTTTATGCCTTGGAGGTGCTGGCCTGCCCGGCAGCCAGCGTTTTGTCTGAACGTGTATTCAGCACGGCAGGGGGCGTCATTACAGACAAACGCAGCCGCCTGTCTACAGCCAATGTGGACAAGCTGACGTTCATAAAAATGAACCAGGCATGGATCCCACAGGACCTGTCCGTCCCTTGTCCAGATTAGACATTAACTACCTCCCCATAACCATATATTATTGGACTCCAGGGCACTTCCTCATTCAATCCTATTTTTATTTTCATTTTACCATTATATTGCGATGCTACCCAAAGTTGAATGAACCTCTCCTCTGCCTGTGTGCTAGGCCTAAATATATGCCAATGGACTGTTGCAGTGGTGGCTGACATGAAGCCTGATTCTCTGCTATGACATGCAGACTAATTCTCTGCTGACATGAAGCCAGATTGTCTGTTACGGGACCTCTCTCCTCTGCCTGGGTGCTGGGCCTAAATTTATGACAATGGACTGTTGCAGTGGTGGCTGACGTGAAGCCTGATTCTCTGCTATGACATGCAGACTGATTCTCTGCTGACATGAAGCCAGATCGTCTGTTACGGGACCTCTCTGCTCTGCCTGTGTGCTAGGCCTAAATATATGCCAATGGACTGTTGCAGTGGTGGGTGACGTGAAGCCTCATTCTCTGCTATGACATGCAGACTGATTCTCTGCTGACATGAAGCCAGATTGTCTGTTACGGGACCTCTCTGCTCTGCCTGTGTGCTAGGCCTAAATATATGCCAATGGACTGTTGCAGTGGTGGGTGACGTGAAGCCTCATTCTCTGCTATGACATGCAGACTGATTCTCTGCTGTCATGAAGCCAGATTGTCTGTTACGGGACCTCTCTGCTCTGCCTGTGTGCTAGGCCTAAATATATGCCAATGGACTGTTGCAGTGGTGGGTGACGTGAAGCCTCATTCTCTGCTATGACATGCAGACTGATTCTCTGCTGACATGAAGCCAGATTGTCTGTTACGGGACCTCTCTGCTCTGCCTGTGTGCTAGGCCTAAATATATGCCAATGGACTGTTGCAGTGGTGGGTGACGTGAAGCCTCATTCTCTGCTATGACATGCAGACTGATTCTCTGCTGTCATGAAGCCAGATTGTCTGTTACGGGACCTCTCTGCTCTGCCTGTGTGCTAGGCCTAAATATATGCCAATGGACTGTTGCAGTGGTGGGTGACGTGAAGCCTCATTCTCTGCTATGACATGCAGACTAATTCTCTGCTGACATGAAGACAGATTCTCTGTTACGGGACCTCTCTCCTCTGCCTGTGTGTGTGCTGGGCCTAAATATATGCCAATGGACTGTTGCAGTGGTGGCTGACGTGAAGCCTCATTCTCTGCTATGACATGCAGACTGATTCTCTGCTGACATGAAGCCAGATTCTCTGTTACGGGACCTCTCTCCTCTGCCTGTGTGTGTGCTGGGCCTAAATATATGCCAATGGACTGTTGCAGTGGTGGCTGACGTGAAGCCTCATTCTCTGCTATGACATGCAGACTGATTCTCTGCTGACATGAAGCCAGATTCTCTGTTACGGGACCTCTCTCCTCTGCCTGTGTGTGTGCTGGGCCTAAATATATGCCAATGGACTGTTGCAGTGGTGGCTGACGTGAAGCCTCATTCTCTGCTATGACATGCAGACTGATTCTCTGCTGACATGAAGCCAGATTCTCTGTTACGGGACCTCTCTCCTCTGCCTGTGTGTGTGCTGGGCCTAAATATATGCCAATGGACTGTTGCAGTGGTGGCTGACGTGAAGCCTCATTCTCTGCTATGACATGCAGACTGATTCTCTGCTGACATGAAGCCAGATTCTCTGTTACGGGACCTCTCTCCTCTGCCTGTGTGCTAGGCCTAAATATATGCCAATGGACTGTTGCAGTGGTGGCTGACGTGAAGCCTCATTCTCTGCTATGACATGCAGACTAATTCTCTGCTGACATGAAGACAGATTCTCTGTTACGGGACCTCTCTCCTCTGCCTGGGTGCCGGGGCCTAAATATCTGAGAATGGACTGTTCCAGTGGTGGGTGACGGGAAGCCAGATTCTCTGCTATGGAACCTCTCTCCAATTGATTTTGGTTAATTTTTATTTATTTAATTTTTATTTTAATTAATTTCCCTATCCACATTTGTTTGCAGGGGATTTACCTACATGTTGCTGCCTTTTGCAGCCCTCTAGCCCTTTCCTGGGCTGTTTTACAGCCGTTTTAGTGCCGAAAAGTTCGGGTCCCCATTGACTTCAATGGGGTTCGGGTTCGGGACGAAGTTCGGATCGGGTTCGGATCCCGAACCCGAACATTTCCGGGATGTTCGGCCGAACTTCTCGAACCCGAACATCCAGGTGTTCGCTCAACTCTAGCTATAAGTCCTCCACATACATGTTACTCTACTTTACCGGTGTTTCATTCTTAGACATTTATAGCATATCCACAGGATATTTCAGTAATGTCTCAAAGAAGCAAATCTCAACTCTGGGACCTGAATTTATGTCCACAATAGGGGTCACCGAACTCTTGTTCGGCCTGGTGAGGTGACGACTAGAGTTGAGCGAACACCTGGATGTTCGGGTTCGAGAAGTTCGGCCAAACATCCCGGAAATGTTCGGGTTCGGGATCCGAACCCGATCCGAACTTCGTCCCGAACCCGAACCCCATTGAAGTCAATGGGGACCCGAACTTTTCGGCACTAAAAAGGCTGTAAAACAGCCCAGGAAAGAGCTAGAGGGCTGCAAAAGGCAGCAACATGTAGGTAAATCCCCTGCAAACAAATGTGGATAGGGAAATGAATTAAAATAAAAATTAAATAAATAAAAATTAACCAAAATCAATTGGAGAGAGGTTCCATAGCAGAGAATCTGGCTTCCCGTCACCCACCACTGGAACAGTCCATTCTCAGATATTTAGGCCCCGGCACCCAGGCAGAGGAGAGAGGTCCCGTAACAGAGAATCTGTCTTCATGTCAGCAGAGAATTAGTCTGCATGTCATAGCAGAGAATGAGGCTTCACGTCAGCCACCACTGCAACAGTCCATTGGCATATATTTAGGCCCAGCACCCAGGCAGAGGAGGGAGGTCCCGTAACAGAGAATCTGTCTTCATGTCAGCAGAGAATTAGTCTGCATGTCATAGCAGAGAATGAGGCTTCACGTCAGCCACCACTGCAACAGTCCATTGGCATATATTTAGGCCCAGCACACACACAGGCAGAGGAGAGAGGTCCCGTAACAGAGAATCTGGCTTCATGTCAGCAGAGAATCAGTCTGCATGTCATAGCAGAGAATGAGGCTTCACGTCAGCCACCACTGCAACAGTCCATTGGCATATATTTAGGCCCAGCACACACACAGGCAGAGGAGAGAGGTCCCGTAACAGAGAATCTGGCTTCATGTCAGCAGAGAATCAGTCTGCATGTCATAGCAGAGAATGAGGCTTCACGTCAGCCACCACTGCAACAGTCCATTGGCATATATTTAGGCCCAGCACCCAGGCAGAGGAGGGAGGTCCCGTAACAGAGAATCTGTCTTCATGTCAGCAGAGAATTAGTCTGCATGTCATAGCAGAGAATGAGGCTTCACGTCAGCCACCACTGCAACAGTCCATTGGCATATATTTAGGCCCAGCACACACACAGGCAGAGGAGAGAGGTCCCGTAACAGAGAATCTGGCTTCATGTCAGCAGAGAATCAGTCTGCATGTCATAGCAGAGAATGAGGCTTCACGTCAGCCACCACTGCAACAGTCCATTGGCATATATTTAGGCCCAGCACACACACAGGCAGAGGAGAGAGGTCCCGTAACAGAGAATCTGGCTTCATGTCAGCAGAGAATCAGTCTGCATGTCATAGCAGAGAATGAGGCTTCACGTCAGCCACCACTGCAACAGTCCATTGGCATATATTTAGGCCCAGCACCCAGGCAGAGGAGGGAGGTCCCGTAACAGAGAATCTGTCTTCATGTCAGCAGAGAATTAGTCTGCATGTCATAGCAGAGAATGAGGCTTCACGTCAGCCACCACTGCAACAGTCCATTGGCATATATTTAGGCCCAGCACCCAGGCAGAGGAGGGAGGTCCCGTAACAGAGAATCTGTCTTCATGTCAGCAGAGAATTAGTCTGCATGTCATAGCAGAGAATGAGGCTTCACGTCAGCCACCACTGGAACAGTCCATTCTCAGATATTTAGGCCCCGGCACCCAGGCAGAGGAGAGAGGTCCCGTAACAGAGAATCTGTCTTCATGTCAGCAGAGAATTAGTCTGCATGTCATAGCAGAGAATGAGGCTTCACGTCAGCCACCACTGCAACAGTCCATTGGCATATATTTAGGCCCAGCACCCAGGCAGAGGAGAGAGGTCCCGTAACAGACAATCTGGCTTCATGTCAGCAGAGAATCAGTCTGCATGTCATAGCAGAGAATCAGGCTTCACGTCACCCACCACTGCAACAGTCCATTGTCATAAATTTAGGCCCAGCACTAGTGTTGAGCGGCATGTCCCATATTCGAATTCGCGAAATTTTGTGAATATTCGAAAGAATATTCGTAAAATATTCGCGATTATTCAAATTCGTTATTATTTCGCATATGCGATAATTCGAATTATCGCATAATACATATGCTATGCAAAATTCACATGTGCGCTAATGAAATCGCCTTACGAAGATTCGCAACTCAATTCAATCACTAATGTATGAATGCAATGCCCTTTGCCTCTGTTCTGGGACAAGTGTAGATATTCGCATGTGCGCTAATAAAATCGCCTTACGAAGATTCGCACCTCAATCACTTTCTAGGGAATGTGAGACTTTTGGGAATCAATCGAGATACAGTGGGGGGTGATGACAGTAGTTGACAGAGTACAGATCAATGTAATCTGTAAGGTGGAAAGTAAAATAAAAAATACGAATATTCGTAAATCGAATTTTACGAAGTTCTACGTATTCGCGAATATGGTGCTATACTATATGAATGCACAGGCCTTTGCCTCTCTGTTCTGGGGACAAGTGTAGATATTTGCATTTGCGTTAATAAAATCGCCTTACGAAGATTCGCAGCTCAATTCAATCACTAATGTATGAATGCAAAGCCCTTTGCCTCTGTTCTGGGACAAGTGTAGATATTCGCATGTGCGCTAATAAAATCGCCTTACGAAGATTCGCAACTCAATTCACTAATGTATGAATGCAAAGCCCTTTGCCTCTGTTCTGGGACGTGCCGATATTCGCATGTGCGCTAATAAAATCGCCTTACGAAGATTCGCAGCTCAATTCAATCACTAATGTATGAATGCAAAGCCCTTTGCCTCTGTTCTGGGACAAGTGTAGATATTCGCATGTGCGCTAATAAAATCGCCTTACGAAGATTCGCAACTCAATTCACTAATGTATGAATGCAAAGCCCTTTGCCTCTGTTCTGGGACGTGCCGATATTCGCATGTGCGCTAATAAAATCGCCTTACGAAGATTCGCGCCTCAATCACTTTCTAGGCAATGTGAGTAAGATCTGAGCTGTTGGACCTTTGGGAAACAATCAATTATATGTGTACTGTAATTTTGTGGGGGGGGGGGGGGGGAAACAAAAAACGAATATTCGTTTTTACGAATATATAGCACTATATTCGAAATATTCGCGAAATCGCGAAGTTGCGATATTCGCGAAAAAAATTTGCTTTTCGAATATTCGCGCTCAACACTACCCAGCACCCAGGCAGAGGAGAGAGGTCCCGTAACAGAGAATCTGGCTTCATGTCAGCAGAGAATCAGTCTTCATATCATAGCAGAGAATCAGGCTTCACGTCACCCACCACTGTAAGAGTCAATTTTCATAAATTTAGGCCCAGAACCCAGGCAGAGGAGAAAGGTCCCGTAACAGACAATCTGGCTTCATGTCAGCAGAGAATCAGTCTTCATATCATAGCAGAGAATCAGGCTTCACGTCACCCACCACTGCAACAGTCAATTGTCATAAATTTAGGCCCAGCACCCAGGCAGAGGAGAGAGCTCCCGTAACAGAGGATCTGGCTTCATGTCAGCAGAGAATCAGTCTGCATGTCATAGCAGAGAATGAGGCTTCACGTCACCCACCACTGCAACAGTCCATTGGCATATATTTAGGCCTAGCACACAGGCAGAGCAGAGAGGTCCCGTAACAGACAATCTGGCTTCATGTCAGCAGAGAATCAGTCTGCATGTCATAGCAGAGAATGAGGCTTCACGTCACCCACCACTGCAACAGTCCATTGGCATATATTTAGGCCTAGCACACAGGCAGAGCAGAGAGGTCCCGTAACAGACAATCTGGCTTCATGTCAGCAGAGAATCAGTCTGCATGTCATAGCAGAGAATGAGGCTTCACGTCACCCACCACTGCAACAGTCCATTGGCATATATTTAGGCCTAGCACACAGGCAGAGCAGAGAGGTCCCGTAACAGACAATCTGGCTTCATGTCAGCAGAGAATCAGTCTGCATGTCATAGCAGAGAATGAGGCTTCACGTCACCCACCACTGCAACAGTCCATTGGCATATATTTAGGCCTAGCACACAGGCAGAGCAGAGAGGTCCCGTAACAGACAATCTGGCTTCATGACAGCAGAGAATTAGTCTGCATGTCATAGCAGAGAATGAGGCTTCACGTCAGCCACCACTGCAACAGTCCATTGGCATATATTTAGGCCCAGCACCCAGGCAGAGGAGAGAGGTCCCGTAACAGACAATCTGGCTTCATGTCAGCAGAGAATTAGTCTGCATGTCATAGCAGAGAATCAGGCTTCACGTCAGCCACCACTGCAACAGTCCATTGTCATAAATTTAGGCCCAGCACCCAGGCAGAGGAGAGAGGTCCCGTAACAGACAATCTGGCTTCATGTCAGCAGAGAATTAGTCTGCATGTCATAGCAGAGAATGAGGCTTCACGTCAGCCACCACTGCAACAGTCCATTGGCATATATTTAGGCCTAGCACACAGGCAGAGCAGAGAGGTCCCGTAACAGACAATCTGGCTTCATGACAGCAGAGAATCAGTCTGCATGTCATAGCAGAGAATCAGGCTTCACGTCAGCCACCACTGCAACAGTCCATTGTCATAAATTTAGGCCCAGAACCCAGGCAGAGGAGAAAGGTCCCGTAACAGACAATCTGGCTTCATGTCAGCAGAGAATCAGTCTTCATATCATAGCAGAGAATCAGGCTTCACGTCACCCACCACTGCAACAGTCAATTTTCATAAATTTAGGCCCAGAACCCAGGCAGAGGAGAAAGGTCCCGTAACAGACAATCTGGCTTCATGTCAGCAGAGAATCAGTCTTCATATCATAGCAGAGAATCAGGCTTCACGTCACCCACCACTGCAACAGTCAATTGTCATAAATTTAGGCCCAGCACCCAGGCAGAGGAGAGAGCTCCCGTAACAGAGGATCTGGCTTCATGTCAGCAGAGAATCAGTCTGCATGTCATAGCAGAGAATGAGGCTTCACGTCACCCACCACTGCAACAGTCCATTGGCATATATTTAGGCCTAGCACACAGGCAGAGGAGAGGTTCATTCAACTTTGGGTAGCCTCGCAATATAATGGTAAAATGAAAATAAAAATAGGATTGAATGAGGAAGTGCCCTGGAGTCCAATAATATATGGTTATGGGGAGGTAGTTAATGTCTAATCTGGACAAGGGACGGACAGGTCCTGTGGGATCCATGCCTGGTTCATTTTTATGAACGTCAGCTTGTCCACATTGGCTGTAGACAGGCGGCTGCGTTTGTCTGTAATGACGCCCCCTGCCGTGCTGAATACACGTTCAGACAAAACGCTGGCTGCCGGGCAGGCCAGCACCTCCAAGGCATAAAAGGCTAGCTCTGGCCACGTGGACAATTTAGAGACCCAGAAGTTGAATGGGGCCGAACCATCAGTCAGTACGTGGAGGGGTGTGCACACGTACTGTTCCACCATGTTAGTGAAATGTTGCCTCCTGCTAACACGTTGCGTATCAGGTGGTGGTGCAGTTAGCTGTGGCGTGTTGACAAAAGTTTTCCACATCTCTGCCATGCTAACCCTGCCCTCAGAGGAGCTGGCCGTGACACAGCTGCCTTGGCGACCTCTTGCTCCTCCTCTGCCTTGGCCTTGGGCTTCCACTTGTTCCCCTGTGACATTTGGGAATGCTCTCAGTAGCGTGTCTACCAACGTGCGCTTGTACTCGCGCATCTTCCTATCACGCTCCAGTGCAGGAAGTAAGGTGGGCACATTGTCTTTGTAGCGTGGATCCAGCAGGGTGGCAACCCAGTAGTCCGCACAGGTTAAAATGTGGGCAACTCTGCTGTCGTTGCGCAGGCACTGCAGCATGTAGTCGCTCATGTGTGCCAGGCTGCCCAGGGATAAGGACAAGCTGTCCTCTGTGGGAGGCGTATCGTCATCGTCCTGCCTTTCCCCCCAGCCACGCACCAGTGATGGACCCGAGCTGCGTTGGGTGCCACCCCGCTGTGACCATGCTTCATCCTCATCCTCCTCCACCTCCTCCTCATCCTCGTCCTCCTCGTCCTCCAGTAGTGGGCCCTGGCTGGCCACATTTGTACCTGGCCTCTGCTGTTGCCAAAAACCTCCCTCTGAGTCACTTCGAAGAGACTGGCCTGAAAGTGCTAAAAATGACCCCTCTTCCTCCTCCTCCTCCTCCTCCTCCTGGGCCACCTCCTCTTCCATCATCGCCCTAAGTGTTTTCTCAAGGAGACATAGAAGTGGTATTGTAACGCTGATAACGGTGTCATCGCCACTGGCCATGTTGGTGGAGTACTCGAAACAGCGCAACAGGGCACACAGGTCTCGCATGGAGGCCCAGTCATTGGTGGTGAAGTGGTGCTGTTCTGTAGTGCGACTGACCCGTGCGTGCTGCAGCTGAAACTCCACTATGGCCTGCTGCTGCTCGCACAGTCTGTCCAGCATGTGCAAGGTGGAGTTCCACCTGGTGGGCACGTCGCATATGAGGCGGTGAGCGGGAAGGCCGAAGTTACGCTGTAGCGCAGACAGGCGAGCAGCAGCAGGATGTGAACGCCGGAAGCGCGAACAGACGGCCCGCACTTTATGCAGCAGCTCTGACATGTCGGGGTAGTTGTGAATGAACTTCTGCACCACCAAATTCAGCACATGCGCCAAGCAAGGGATGTGCGTCAAATTGGCTAGTCCCAGAGCTGCAACGAGATTTCGCCCATTATCACACACCACCAGGCCGGGCTTGAGGCTCACCGGCAGCAACCACTCGTCGGTCTGTTGTTCTATACCCCGCCACAACTCCTGTGCGGTGTGGGGCCTGTCCCCCAAACATATGAGTTTCAGAATGGCCTGCTGACGTTTACCCCGGGCTGTGCTGAAGTTGGTGGTGAAGGTGTGTGGCTGACTGGATGAGCAGGTGGAAGAAGAGGAGGAGGAAGCCGAGAAGGAGGAGGTGGCAACAGGAGGCAAAGAATGTTGCCCTGCGATCCTTGGCGGCGGAAGGACGTGCGCCAAACAGCTCTCCGCCTGGGGCCCAGCTGCCACTACATTTACCCAGTGTGCAGTTAGGGAGATATAGCGTCCCTGGCCGTGCTTACTGGTCCACGTATCTGTGGTTAGGTGGACCTTGCTACAGATGGCGTTGCGCAGTGCACACTTGATTTTATGGGATACTTGGTTGTGCAGGGAAGGCACGGCTCTCTTGGAGAAGTAGTGCCGGCTGGGAACAACATACTGTGGGACAGCAAGCGACATGAGCTGTTTGAAGCTGTCTGTGTCCACCAGCCTAAATGACAGCATTTCATAGGCCAGTAGTTTAGAAATGCTGGCATTCAGGGCCAGGGATCGAGGGTGGCTAGGTGGGAATTTACGCTTTCTATCAAATGTTTGTGAGATGGAGAGCTGAACGCTGGCGTGTGACATGGTTGAGACGCTTGGTGACGGAGGTGGTGGTGGTGGTGGTGTTGGTGGTACATCCCCTGTTTGCTGGGCGGCAGGTGCCAACGTTCCTCCAGAGGCGGAGGAAGAGGCCGAGGCGGCAGCAGCAGAATAGGCCGAGGCGGCAGCAGCAGAAGAGGTAGCAGGGGGAGCCTGAGTGACTTCCTTGGTTTTAAGGTGTTTACTCCACTGCAGTTCATGCTTTGCATGCAGGTGCCTGGTCATGCAGGTTGTGCTCAGGTTCAGAACGTTAATGCCTCGCTTCAGGCTCTGATGGCACAGCGTGCAAACCACTCGGGTCTTGTCGTCAGCACATTGTTTGAAGAAGTGCCATGCCAGGGAACTCCTTGAAGCTGCCTTTGGGGTGCTCGGTCCCAGATGGCGGCGGTCAGTAGCAGGCGGAGTCTCTTGGCGGCGGGTGTTCTGCTTTTGCCCACTGCTCCCTCTTTTGCTACGCTGTTGGCTCGGTCTCACCACTGCCTCTTCCTCCGAACTGTGAAAGTCAGTGGCACGACCTTCATTCCATGTGGGGTCTAGGACCTCATCGTCCCCTGCATCGTCTTCCACCCAGTCTTGATCCCTGACCTCCTGTTCAGTCTGCACACTGCAGAAAGACGCAGCAGTTGGCACCTGTGTTTCGTCATCATCAGAGACATGCTGAGGTGGTATTCCCATGTCCTCATCATCAGGAAACATAAGTGGTTGTGCGTCAGTGCATTCTATGTCTTTCACCGCTGGGGAAGGGCTAGGTGGATGCCCTTGGGAAACCCTGCCAGCGGAGTCTTCAAACAGCATAAGAGACTGCTGCATAACTTGAGGCTGAGACAGTTTCCCTGGTATGCATGGGGGTGATGTGACAGACTGATGGGGTTGGTTTTCAGGCGCCATCTGTGCGCTTTCTGCAGAAGACTGGGTGGGAGATAATGTGAACGTGCTGGATCCACTGTCGGCCACCCAATTGACTAATGCCTGTACCTGCTCAGGCCTTACCATCCTTAGAACGGCATTGGGCCCCACCATATATCGCTGTAAATTCTGGCGGCTACTGGGACCTGAGGTAGTTGGTACACTAGGACGTGTGGATGTGGCAGAACGGCCACGTCCTCTCCCAGCACCAGAGGGTCCACTAACACCACCACGACCATGTCCACGTCCGCGTCCCTTACTAGATGTTTTTCTCATTGTTATGGTTCACCACAACAACAAATATATTATTTGGCCCAATGTATTGTATTCAAATTCAGCGGGATATAAATTTGAGGCCTAGTATTTAGGCGCTGGGTGACCGGTATGGATTTAGTGACAGAATTAGACTTGGAAATGCACAGAAGCGTGTGTGTGTGAAGTTATTCTGAATGACCCAATGTGCACCTTGAATATTATATACCCTTTTAGGGATAGATTTCAAATAGCTCTGATATAGCAGAAACCACTAAATTATGAAATTGCTAAATTGGGAATTGTACTTCAACCCAGAACAAAAAATGTGCTTTGACGGACACTAAATATCTTGCCCAGCAACAACAGTACAGCGGTGGGTAACGAGAGATTTAGAGGGAATTAAATTTGAGGCCTAGTATTTAGGCGCTGGGTCACCGGTATGGATTTAGTGACAGAATTAGACTTGGAAATACACAGTAGCGGGTGTGTGTGAAGTTATTCTGAATGACCCTATGTGCACCTTCAATATTATATACCCTTTTAGGGATAGATTTCAAATAGCTCTGATATAGCAGAAACCACTAAATTATGAAATTGCTAAATTGGGAATTGTACTTCAACCCAGAACAAAAAATGTGCTTTGACGGACACTAAATATCTTGCCCAGCAACAACAGTACAGCGGTGGGTAACGAGAGATTTAGAGGGAATTAAATTTGAGGCCTAGTATTTAGGCGCTGGGTCACCGGTATGGATTTAGTGACAGAATTAGACTTGGAAATACACAGTAGCGGGTGTGTGTGAAGTTACTCTGAATGACCCTATGTGCACCTTCAATATTATATACCCTTTTTGGGATAGATTTCAAAGAGCTCTGATATAGCAGGAACCACTAAATTATGAAATTGCTAAATTGGGAATTGTATTTCAACCCAGAACAAGAAATGTGCTTGAACGGACACTAAATAACTCGCCCAGCTACAGCACTAGGGACAGATTTAGCTGGATATAAATTTGAGGCCTAGTATTTAGGCGCTGGGTGACAGGTATGGGTTTAGTGACAGAATTAGACTTGGAAATACACAGTAGCGGGTGTGTGTGAAGTTATTCTGAATGACCCTATGTGCACCTTCAATATTATATACCCTTTTAGGGATAGATTTCAAATAGCTCTGATATAGCAGAAACCACTAAATTATGAAATTGCTAAATTGGGAATTGTACTTCAACCCAGAACAAAAAATGTGCTTTGACGGACACTAAATATCTTGCCCAGCAACAACAGTACAGCGGTGGGTAACGAGAGATTTAGAGGGAATTAAATTTGAGGCCTAGTATTTAGGCGCTGGGTCACCGGTATGGATTTAGTGACAGAATTAGACTTGGAAATACACAGTAGCGGGTGTGTGTGAAGTTATTCTGAATGACCCTATGTGCACCTTCAATATTATATACCCTTTTTGGGATAGATTTCAAATAGCTCTGATATAGCAGGAACCACTAAATTATGAAATTGCTAAATTGGGAATTGTACTTCAACCCAGAACAAAAAATGTGCTTTGACGGGCACTAAATAACTTTCCCAGCTACAACAGGACAACGGTAACGAGAGATTTAGAGGGATTTAAATTTGAGGCCTAGTATTTAGGCGCTGGGTGACAGGTATGGGTTTAGTGACAGAATTAGACTTGGAAATACACAGTAGCGGGTGTGTGTGAAGTTATTCTGAATGACCCTATGTGCACCTTCAATATTATATACCCTTTTTGGGATAGATTTCAAATAGCTCTGATATAGCAGAAACCACTAAATTATGAAATTGCTAAATTGGGAATTGTACTTCAACCCAGAACAAAAAATGTGCTTTGACGGACACTAAATATCTTGCCCAGCAACAACAGTACAGCGGTGGGTAACGAGAGATTTAGAGGGAATTAAATTTGAGGCCTAGTATTTAGGCGCTGGGTCACCGGTATGGATTTAGTGACAGAATTAGACTTGGAAATACACAGTAGCGGGTGTGTGTGAAGTTACTCTGAATGACCCTATGTGCACCTTCAATATTATATACCCTTTTTGGGATAGATTTCAAAGAGCTCTGATATAGCAGGAACCACTAAATTATGAAATTGCTAAATTGGGAATTGTATTTCAACCCAGAACAAGAAATGTGCTTGAACGGACACTAAATAACTCGCCCAGCTACAGCACTAGGGACAGATTTAGCTGGATATAAATTTGAGGCCTAGTATTTAGGCGCTGGGTGACCGGTATGGATTTAGTGACAGAATTAGACTGGGATATGGCCAAAAAATGAACAGACTATTGCTGGTTAAATGCACTTGGTGTGACAGCTTCACCCTGATGTAGGCTTTAGCCAAAAAACAACCACACCATTGAGGGTTAAATGCACTTGGTGACAGGCGCAGCTTGCCCCTGATTTTGTATATGGCCAAAAAATGAACAGACTATTGCTGGTTAAATGCACTTGGTGTGACAGCTTCACCCTGATGTAGGCTTTAGCCAAAAAACAACCACACCATTGAGGGTTAAATGCACTTGGTGACAGGCGCAGCTTGCCCCTGATTTTGTATATGGCCAAAAAATGAACAGACTATTGCTGGTTAAATGCACTTGGTGTGACAGCTTCACCCTGATGTAGGCTTTAGCCAAAAAACAACCACACCATTGAGGGTTAAATGCACTTGGTGACAGGCGCAGCTTGCCCCTGATTTTGTATATGGCCAAAAAATGAACAGACTATTGCTGGTTAAATGCACTTGGTGTGACAGCTTCACCCTGATGTAGGCTTTAGCCAAAAAACAACCACACCATTGAGGGTTAAATGCACTTGGTCGCAGCTTGTGCTGGCGCACCACAAGACACAAAATGGCCGCCGATCACCCCAGAAAAATGAGACTGACAAACGGTCTGTGCAGCCTAAAAACAGTGAGCAATTGAGGATCAGCAGCTCAATGATCCACAGCTGCAGATCGATCAGTTAATCAAGTCCTTTGGAGGAGTTAATCTGCCTAATCTCGCCCTACTGTCGCAGCCGCAACCTCTCCCTACGCTAATCAGAGCAGAGTGACGGGCGGCGCTATGTGACTCCAGCTTAAATAGAGGCTGGGTCACATGGTGCTCTGGCCAATCACAGCCATGCCAATAGTAGGCATGGCTGTGATGGCCTCTTGGGGCAAGTAGTATGACGCTTGTTGATTGGCTGCTTTGCAGCCTTTCAAAAAGCGCCAAGAAAGCGTCACAAAAGCGCGAAGAAAGCGACGAACACCGAACCCGAACCCGGACTTTTACGAAAATGTCCGGGTTCGGGTCCGTGTCACGGACACCCCAAAATTCGGTACGAACCCGAACTATACAGTTCGAGTTCGCTCATCCCTAGTGACGACTAGATGGCAGAGAGGAGTAAATGGACAGGTGACCCTGCATATGCACAGTTTTCTTCATTCGTGTCTATGAGAGTTTAGAATTATTTTTGGCTATTTCAAATAGGTGACCCCTATTCTGGAGAAAGGTGTGGGTACCATTACTAGAATCATGCATCTATCAGATCAGATCTATCAGAATCTATGGGCTGCTACATTAAATTTAAGTCCTAAAAGTAGATAAAGATAAAAACAAACAAATGAGTCAAAAATATTATACTTGGTCATCAGTTTATTAAGAAAATTGATCCAATATCACGTCTGTGAAAGACAAAAGTATTGTGAACCTTTACTTTCAGAATCTAATGTGACCTCATTGTGCAGAAATAACTGCAACTAAAGGTTTTTGGCAATCCTTGATAGTCTAGCTCATCTTCTTTGAGGTATTGTAATCAAATAATCCATATACAACAGCTTTAACACCCTTATATTGGTAGGTTCCTCCTATAAACTGCTTACTTCAGGCCCTTCAACAACATTTCTATTGAATTACGGTCAGGACTTTGACTTGGCCATTTCAACAGTTTAACTTTATTATCGCTAAATCATTCTTTAGTAGAATGAGTTGTGTTGGCCTTGCTGCATGAGCAACATTCTCTTGAGATTCAGCTAATGGACAGGAAGTAAGATAGTTGTACCTGCGCTACCACAGTTTAACTTTCCTTTCTCTGTGAACAGTTAGTACACAGAGCCGCTGCTGAATACCTGGGGGATGACGGCTGCCTCGATCCAAATAAATATATATATATTTCAAATGAAGTTAAGGTACCAGCACTGGGATAAAGGAAATAGGGCACAATATAGTGACTATTACCTGTTCCGGTAGGTGTTTGTTCGAAGATGCTGTAATGCCGATTAAATCTCCAGACCAACAATATTGCGGGACGGGTAGCAGTACTTCTTGCTCTACCTCAAACAAGTGCGCGCCGCTCTGGCCGGTAGCTGGCACGCGCAAGAAGGGGCGCGTTGGTGAGAGGATCCGGAGCGTGGAGTGTGACGTCACACCTGTCCTACGGATACTTCTGAGGACCAAAAAGCCAAACCTACGCGTTTCGAAGCCTACGGGCTGGTTGCTGTGATCAGTCCCGTGGAGTAAATAGGTAATGGACAGTTGCCCTGGAATTTCCCTTTAGAATTTGCTGGTATAATTCAGAATTCATTGTTCTATCAATTATGGCAATTGGCAAGCCATCCTGGACCAGATGCATCAAAACTATAATACTACTACCATCATGTTTCATAGATGGGATGAAATTTTTATGCTAGGTTTTTTGGTCTCAGCTGTCCACAAAACATTCATCCAACAGTCTTTTGGCGTATCCATGTGATCTTTAGAAAATTTGAGACATGCTGCAGTGTTATTTTTGGAGAGCAGGAGCTATCTCCTTGCAATCCATGCACACCATTGTTGTTCAGTGTCATCTTGATGGTGTATTCATGAACATTAACATTAGGTAATGTGAGAAAGCCCTTTAGTTGTAGCCCTTGGATTCCTTTGTTACCTCTGGAACTGTTACACGCCTTGCTGTTGGTGTGATCTTTGTTGGTCGACTACTCCTGAAGAATAATAATAATCTTGAATTTCCTCTATTTGTACACAATCTGAATGTGAATTGGTGGAGCCCAAACACTTTAGAGATGGGTTTGTAACTTGTTACAGCTTGATGAGTATCAACAACTCTTCTTCTGAAGTGCTAGGGAATCTCCTTTGTTCATGCCATGATACACTTCCACAAAATTGTGTTTTTAACTATCAGATTCTGGAAGATCCCTGTTCTTTAAATAAAACAGGTTACCCACTCATACTTGATTGTCATTGAAATTAGAGTCAGGTGTTTACCACATAGAGATACATGCTTATAAGATAACTCTGGTGTCTTTCTAATCATAGATTGTGCGTGTGAATAAAGCATAAATATGTATATTAGCTTTCTGAATATATATCAGAGTAGTAATTAGTGTTGAGCGCGAATATTTTAATGGCAAATTTAATCACGAATTTCGCCACTTCAAGAATTTGCGAATATTTAGAATATTTAGAATTTAGCGTGAATATCGGCACTTAGCAACATCCCTAGCAACCAATAGGAAAGTTGCCTATAGGAGTAGTGTTGATCGCAAATTTTCGTATTGCAAATTTTCCGATTGCCGATTTTCGCAATCAAGAAAATAATGACTGGAGATCACGAATTTTCGAATTGGCGAATATATGATGAATATTCGCCCAAATATTTATGATATGAGTATATGATATGTAGATGTTAGGACACAACTCTGCCCTCAGCATGTCTAGCCCTGTCAATCAAATGGAGGGAGGGATGTACAGAGCATAGGGGGTGTTACAAAGCAGTGCTGCTAGGGTTTAGCACTGCCCCCTGGTGCTCCAGCTGCTCATTTGCATATAAATAAAATGCAGGTTTTTCTGCAGCTTTTCAGCATACAGACAAAAAAAAAAGGTATCATTTTAATCAGCATGATGAGCCCTACCAGCCAGTATGGTTTAATAGGGTTGATCCTGGTGACAGAACCACTTTAATGCCAGGGGCTATAACTGTATGCCACATGGAAAACATACAAAATTATTTATATGGATTATGGACCTATGATCTAGATTTCACAGAGGTTTGCAGATCTATTTCCCAACCTGTAACATAGTAACATAGTAACATAGTACATAAGGCCAAAAAAAGACATTTGTCCATCCAGTTCGACCTGTCATCCTGCAAGTTGATCCAGAGGAAGGCAAAAAAAACCCTGTGAGGTAGAAGCCAATTTTCCTCACTTTAGGGGAATAAAAATTCCTTCCCGACTCCAATCAGGCAATCAGAATAATCCCTGGATCAACGATATCTCTCTAGTAGCTATAGCCTGTAATATTATTACGCTCCAGAAATACATCCAGGCCCCTCTTGAATTCCTTTATTGTACTCACCATCACCACCTCCTCAGGCAGAGAGTTCCATAGTCTCACTGCTCTTACCGTAAAGAATCCTCTTCTATGTTTGTGTACAAACCTTCTTTCCTCCAGACGCAGAGGATGTCCCCTCGTCACAGTCACCGTCCTGGGAATAAATAGATGACGGGATAGAGCTCTGTACTGACCCCTGATATATTTATACATATTAATTAGATCTCCTCTCAGTCGTCTTTTTTCTAAAGTGAATAACCCTAATTTTGATCATCTTTCAGGGTACTGTAGTTGCCCCATTCCAGTTATTACCTTAGTTGCCCTCCTCTGGACCCTCTCCAGATCTGCTATGTCTGCTTTGTTCACTGGAGCCCAGAACTGTACACAGTACTCCATGTGTGGTCTGACTAATGATTTGTAAAGTGGTAGGACTATGTTCTCATCACGGGCATCTATGCCCCTTTTGATGCAACCCATTATCTTATTTGCCTTGGCAGCAGCTGCCTGACACTGTTTTTTGCAGCTTAGTTTGCTGTTTATTAAAATTCCTAGATCTTTTTCCATGTCTGTGTTACCGAGTGTTTTACCATTTAATAAGTACGGGTGACTTGCATTATTCCTTCCCATGTGCATAACTTTACATTTGTCAGTGTTAAACCTCATCTGCCACTTATCTGCCCAAGCCTCCAATCTATCCAGATCACTCTGTAGTAGTATATTATCCTCTTCAGTGTTAATTACTTTACACAGTTTAGTGTCATCTGCAAAAATTGATATTTTACTATGCAAGCCTTCTACAAGATCATTAATAAATATATTGAAGAGAATAGGGCCCAATACTGACCCCTGAGGTACTCCACTAGTGACAGTGACCCAATCTGAGTATTTATCATTAATAACCACCCTCTGTTTTCTATCACTGAGCCAGTTACTTACCCACTTACAGACGTTTTCTCCCAGTCCGAGCATTCTCATTTTATATACTAACCTTTTATGTGGTACAGTGTCAAATGCTTTGGAGAAGTCAAGATACACGACATCCATTGATTCGCCGCTGTCAAGTCTAGAACTTACCTCCTCATAGAAACTGATTAAATTTGTTTGACATGATCGATCCCTCACGAAGCCATGCTGATATGGCGTTATTTGCTTATTTCCGTTAAGATGCTCTAACATAGCAACTCTCAGAAAACCTTCAAACAGTTTACCCACAACAGATGTTAAACTTACCGGCCTATAGTTTCCAGGCTCTGTTTTTGGACCCTTTTTGAATATTGGCACCACATTTGCCATGCGCCAATCCTGTGGGACATTCCCTGTCAATATAGAATCTGCAAATATCAGAAATAAGGGTCTGGCTATGACATTACTTAATTCCCTTAGGATACGAGGGTGTATGCCATCCGGTCCTGGCGATTTGTCTATTTTAATCTTTTTAAGTCGCTGTTGTACTTCTTCCTGGGTCAGACAGGACACTTTTAATGGGGAATTTATTTCAACATTCAGCATGTCATCTGACAGTTTATTTTCCTCAGTGAATACATTGGAGAAAAAAATATTTAACAGCTTTGCTTTCTCCTCGTCGCTCTCTGCGACTCCCCCCTCATTACTCTTTAACGGGCCGACACCTTCAGATTTATACTTTTTAACATTTATATAATTGAAGAACATTTTAGGGTTAGTTTTACTCTCTTTGGCAATTAATCTCTCAGTCTCTAGTTTGGCCGCTTTTATCTGTTTTTTACATGTTCTATTTTTTTCCTTATAGTTTTTCAATGCTTCCGTGCTACCTTCCTGTTTTAGTGTTTTATATGCTTTCTTTTTGTCATTTATTGCTTTCTTTACAGTTCTGTTTATCCACATTGGTTTCTTTTTGTTCCTTAACCTTTTATTCCCATACGGTATGTACCTCTCACAATGAGATTTTAGGATGCTTTTAAAGATATCCCATTTTGTGGCTGTATTTTTATTTGTGAGGACTTTATCCCAGTTAGTTAGGCCTATGGCCTCTCTTAGTTGGCTAAATTTAGCTTTTTTGAAGTTTGGTATTTTTATTCCTCCCTGTACAAACGCTCTCTTGAATGATAATTGGAAGGTTATTACTTTGTGGTCACTATTTCCCAGGTGTCCCCCGACCTGCACGTCTGTTGTTCTGTCAGGCCTATTGGTTAATACTAAGTCCAGTATGGCCATCCCTCTAGTCGGGTCCTGAACCAGTTGGGAGAGGTAATTGTCTTTGGTTATTGCCAAGAACCTGTTTCCTTTATGAGATACACAAGTTTCAGTTTCCCAGTCTATATCTGGGTAGTTAAAGTCCCCCATAATAACCACCTCATTATGATTTGCCGCCTCGTCTATCTCGTTTAGTAGTAGATTTTCTGTGGACTCTGGTATATTAGGTGGTTTATAGTAAACTCCTATTAGTAATTTATTATTGTTTTTATCGCCATGTATCTCTACCCACAGTGACTCCACATGTTCATGTCCCTCACTTATATCTTCACGGAGTGTGGGCTTTAGACAGGACTTTACATAAAGGCAGACCCCTCCCCCTCTCCGGTTTTGACGATCCTTTCTAAACAGGCTGTAACCCTGTACATTAACTGCCCAGTCATAGCTATCATCCAGCCATGTCTCAGTTATTCCCACTATGTCATAGTCCTCCTCACACATCACTAATTCCAGTTCACTAGTTTTATTAGTCAGGCTTCTGGCATTAGTATACATACATTTGAGAGGTTTATGTATCTTTTTTACTCTACACCTTTCCTTCTGAACTTTTCTAGTCCCTCCTTCCATTCCTCCCCCAGTCTCACTACCTTGCCCCCGGTCTCTATCTGCACTATCTTCCCATTCTATAACATAATTACCCTCCCCCCCAGTCCCTAGTTTAAACACTCCTCCAACCTTCTAGCCATCTTCTTCCCCAACACAGCTGCCCCTTCCCCATTGAGGTGCAGCCCGTCCCTACAATAGAGCCTGTAGCCGATAGAGAAGTCGGCCCAGTTCTCCAGGAACCAAACCCCTCCGTCCTACACCAGTTTTTGAGCCACTTGTTAATTTCCCTAATCTCCCGCTGCCTCTCTTGTGTGGCCCGTGGTACAGGTAGTATTTCGGAAAATACTACCTTTGAGGTCCTTGCCCTCAGCTTTTGACCTAAATCCCTGAAATCATTTTTAAGGACTCTCCACCTACCCCTAACTTTGTCATTGGTTCCGATATGGACCATAACCGCTGGATCTTCTCCAGCCCCTCCCAGTAATCTGTCAACCTGCTTGATGATTTAATGCAACAAGATACTTGTTTACACTGCAGGTTGTGAAAAAAAGAAATGAAAACAGTAAACTAAATTATAGAATAAGTGAATGGGACTCAGCTTGCAGCATGCTTCCTGAAGTGTATGCAAAGTAAAGAGTTGTGCTAGTTCTGGTCCACAGTCACTCCTTACTATAAGCTGATCGATAGGGGTGCCAGGAGTCACCTATACAAAGAATGGATTATCAATATTGAAGCTCTGTAAATGAACTTTAAAGTGGACTTTCTGGAAAAAACACAAAGAAGCAGCAGGTTCTTAATGAATATGTTTGTAAAATTGTGTGAGCCCACTTACACCAACAAGGCAGCCTTTTTCAGATGAGTCCCTCTACTAAACATTATACCTGTATAAAAGGAGACACCTCCCTCTTGGACTTTGACAAAATGATGACTTTGACTTGGGATGATATGCTGTACAGAAACAATGATTTTAGGTGCTGATAAAAAGACATGATCACTCGATGAACGAGCAAAAATATTAGGTAATCGCCAGCACCTTTTACACAGGTAAATTTTTGGGACCAAGCCCTTCTATAAAGGCTCATCCCCGATAATTGGCCAGATTGTTGATCAGTGTAAAAAGCGCATTATACAAAAGAAGCTGCCAATCACTGTGTGTAGGGCATGCAGATCTCACGGGTTCATTATCTGCCTCTTGATTTTTGCTGCCATTAGATAGGGTAGCATAGGTCACATGGCAAATCTGGTGTAATAGTAAGAATGTAATAGTAAGAAACAAATCTAAATAATTTTGTAGAAGGTCTCCTTCAACTGAGAGGCTTACAGAACACTTATCACATAAGGGTTAAGTTCACTGCCAACTCAGTAACATGAGCTAACAATCAGAATACTTTTCCTATTATACAAAATCATAGATCTATTAAAAATACCCATTTAACAAAAAATGGTCTAAAACAATCAAAATGACACGCAGCCAGTTCATTGATTCATTAGACCAGCCCTGAAGGAGTCTGTAAACAAAGTGGCAGCAATAAAAAGAGTTCTGGCACAGGGCATCGGATGTCATCTAAGTCAAAGGATTAAAAAGGGCTGAGCACATTGTGCCAAAGCATCCTGCCAAGATCACAAAATAAAATAGGCTTGTTTATGATTGAAGTAGAGTAAAGAGTAAAATCCTTAATATTTCCTGCCTTTGTTATACACTCAATAATGCCATCTTAATTGTCGGACTTAAAAACTAATATTTACAAGAACCTCTGGAGGCCCTTAGTTATGTTTCTGCAAATACAATGGCTGATATTGTTTATGTCTAAAGAGAAAATATGTCTGTTCTGTAAATATCACTTTCCTCTCATTCTTCAAAGTATAGGATACTTCAAAGATATTATTTTGTTTATGAAATCCTTCTCAAGTTATGGATAGAATGTAACCCAAATTACAGAGCTAATAGTTTACAATGGAACTAATGATGCAAAGAGAAAAGTATTTTCTGTTTCTTCTCTCGTTGTCTCTATGGGAGAGGTGAGTCCACCTTTTAGTTTGAATGAGTTGAAGATTCCTCTTTTCATTTGTCTTTAAATTTCACACATGTAAAGACATTTTAGAAATACTGCAAAAATCATACTTTCTGGGAAGCAAATTAAAAAATGCGGCAAAAATTCTAGAAAAGGGTGACCTCATTCATGCAGGAGTTAACAGGCAAGGACTAAAAGTACAGTGAAGACAGCTTGGGAGCCACAGAGCTGGAACACAGCAGCGGGCTCGGACTGGCCCACGGGGGTACAGGTGAATCCCCCCGTGGGCCCCTAGTCTCCCAAACCCTGCACAAGTGGCACATAACACAGTAGAATTACTGGACTACATACATATATTCAGTGTACAGCACTAGAGTTGAGCGAACACCTGGATGTTCGGGTTCGAGAAGTTCGGCCGAACATCCCGGAAATGTTCGGGTTCGGGATCCGAACCCGATCCGAACTTCGTCCCGAACCCGAACCCCATTGAAGTCAATGGGGACCCGAACTTTTCGGCACTAAAACGGCTGTAAAACAGCCCAGGAAAGGGCTAGAGGGCTGCAAAAGGCAGCAACATGTAGGTAAATCCCCTGCAAACAAATGTGGATAGGGAAATTAATTAAAATAAAAATTAAATAAATAAAAATTAACCAAAATCAATTGGAGAGAGGTTCCATAGCAGAGAATCTGGCTTCCCGTCACCCACCACTGGAACAGTCCATTCTCAGATATTTAGGCCCCGGCACCCAGGCAGAGGAGAGAGGTCCCGTAACAGAGAATCTGTCTTCATGTCAGCAGAGAATTAGTCTGCATGTCATAGCAGAGAATGAGGCTTCACGTCAGCCACCACTGCAACAGTCCATTGGCATATATTTAGGCCTAGCACACAGGCAGAGGAGAGAGGTCCCGTAACAGAGAATCTGGCTTCATGTCAGCAGAGAATCAGTCTGCATGTCATAGCAGAGAATGAGGCTTCACGTCAGCCACCACTGCAACAGTCCATTGGCATATATTTAGGCCCAGCACACACACAGGCAGAGGAGAGAGGTCCCGTAACAGAGAATCTGTCTTCATGTCAGCAGAGAATTAGTCTGCATGTCATAGCAGAGAATGAGGCTTCACGTCACCCACCACTGCAACAGTCCATTGGCATATATTTAGGCCTAGCACACAGGCAGAGCAGAGAGGTCCCGTAACAGACAATCTGGCTTCATGACAGCAGAGAATCAGTCTGCATGTCATAGCAGAGAATGAGGCTTCACGTCACCCACCACTGCAACAGTCCATTGGCATATATTTAGGCCTAGCACACAGGCAGAGGAGAGAGGTCCCGTAACAGAGAATCTGTCTTCATGTCAGCAGAGAATCAGTCTGCATGTCATAGCAGAGAATGAGGCTTCACGTCAGCCACCACTGCAACAGTCCATTGGCATATATTTAGGCCCAGCACCCAGGCAGAGGAGGGAGGTCCCGTAACAGAGAATCTGTCTTCATGTCAGCAGAGAATTAGTCTGCATGTCATAGCAGAGAATGAGGCTTCACGTCAGCCACCACTGCAACAGTCCATTGGCATATATTTAGGCCCAGCACACACACAGGCAGAGGAGAGAGGTCCCGTAACAGAGAATCTGGCTTCATGTCAGCAGAGAATCAGTCTGCATGTCATAGCAGAGAATGAGGCTTCACGTCAGCCACCACTGCAACAGTCCATTGGCATATATTTAGGCCCAGCACACACACAGGCAGAGGAGAGAGGTCCCGTAACAGAGAATCTGGCTTCATGTCAGCAGAGAATCAGTCTGCATGTCATAGCAGAGAATGAGGCTTCACGTCAGCCACCACTGCAACAGTCCATTGGCATATATTTAGGCCCAGCACCCAGGCAGAGGAGGGAGGTCCCGTAACAGAGAATCTGTCTTCATGTCAGCAGAGAATTAGTCTGCATGTCATAGCAGAGAATGAGGCTTCACGTCAGCCACCACTGCAACAGTCCATTGGCATATATTTAGGCCCAGCACACACACAGGCAGAGGAGAGAGGTCCCGTAACAGAGAATCTGGCTTCATGTCAGCAGAGAATCAGTCTGCATGTCATAGCAGAGAATGAGGCTTCACGTCAGCCACCACTGCAACAGTCCATTGGCATATATTTAGGCCCAGCACACACACAGGCAGAGGAGAGAGGTCCCGTAACAGAGAATCTGGCTTCATGTCAGCAGAGAATCAGTCTGCATGTCATAGCAGAGAATGAGGCTTCACGTCAGCCACCACTGCAACAGTCCATTGGCATATATTTAGGCCCAGCACCCAGGCAGAGGAGGGAGGTCCCGTAACAGAGAATCTGTCTTCATGTCAGCAGAGAATTAGTCTGCATGTCATAGCAGAGAATGAGGCTTCACGTCAGCCACCACTGCAACAGTCCATTGGCATATATTTAGGCCCAGCACACACACAGGCAGAGGAGAGAGGTCCCGTAACAGAGAATCTGGCTTCATGTCAGCAGAGAATCAGTCTGCATGTCATAGCAGAGAATGAGGCTTCACGTCAGCCACCACTGCAACAGTCCATTGGCATATATTTAGGCCCAGCACACACACAGGCAGAGGAGAGAGGTCCCGTAACAGAGAATCTGGCTTCATGTCAGCAGAGAATCAGTCTGCATGTCATAGCAGAGAATGAGGCTTCACGTCAGCCACCACTGCAACAGTCCATTGGCATATATTTAGGCCCAGCACACACACAGGCAGAGGAGAGAGGTCCCGTAACAGAGAATCTGGCTTCATGTCAGCAGAGAATCAGTCTGCATGTCATAGCAGAGAATGAGGCTTCACGTCAGCCACCACTGCAACAGTCCATTGGCATATATTTAGGCCCAGCACACACACAGGCAGAGGAGAGAGGTCCCGTAACAGAGAATCTGTCTTCATGTCAGCAGAGAATTAGTCTGCATGTCATAGCAGAGAATGAGGCTTCACGTCACCCACCACTGCAACAGTCCATTGGCATATATTTAGGCCTAGCACACAGGCAGAGCAGAGAGGTCCCGTAACAGACAATCTGGCTTCATGTCAGCAGAGAATCAGTCTGCATGTCATAGCAGAGAATGAGGCTTCACGTCACCCACCACTGCAACAGTCCATTGGCATATATTTAGGCCTAGCACACAGGCAGAGCAGAGAGGTCCCGTAACAGACGATCTGGCTTCATGTCAGCAGAGAATCAGTCTGCATGTCATAGCAGAGAATCAGGCTTCACGTCAGCCACCACTGCAACAGTCCATTGTCATAAATTTAGGCCCAGCACCCAGGCAGAGGAGAGAGGTCCCGTAACAGACAATCTGGCTTCATGTCAGCAGAGAATTAGTCTGCATGTCATAGCAGAGAATCAGGCTTCATGTCAGCCACCACTGCAACAGTCCATTGGCATATATTTAGGCCTAGCACACAGGCAGAGGAGAGGTTCATTCAACTTTGGGTAGCATCGCAATATAATGGTAAAATGAAAATAAAAATAGGATTGAATGAGGAAGTGCCCTGGAGTCCAATAATATATGGTTATGGGGAGGTAGTTAATGTCTAATCTGGACAAGGGACGGACAGGTCCTGTGGGATCCATGCCTGGTTCATTTTTATGAACGTCAGCTTGTCCACATTGGCTGTAGACAGGCGGCTGCGTTTGTCTGTAATGACGCCCCCTGCCGTGCTGAATACACGTTCAGACAAAACGCTGGCTGCCGGGCAGGCCAGCACCTCCAAGGCATAAAAGGCTAGCTCTGGCCACGTGGACAATTTAGAGACCCAGAAGTTGAATGGGGCCGAACCATCAGTCAGTACGTGGAGGGGTGTGCACACGTACTGTTCCACCATGTTAGTGAAATGTTGCCTCCTGCTAACACGTTGCGTATCAGGTGGTGGTGCAGTTAGCTGTGGCGTGTTGACAAAAGTTTTCCACATCTCTGCCATGCTAACCCTGCCCTCAGAGGAGCTGGCCGTGACACAGCTGCCTTGGCGACCTCTTGCTCCTCCTCTGCCTTGGCCTTGGGCTTCCACTTGTTCCCCTGTGACATTTGGGAATGCTCTCAGTAGCGCGTCTACCAACGTGCGCTTGTACTCGCGCATCTTCCTATCACGCTCCAGTGCAGGAAGTAAGGTGGGCACATTGTCTTTGTAGCGTGGATCCAGCAGGGTGGCAACCCAGTAGTCCGCACAGGTTAAAATGTGGGCAACTCTGCTGTCGTTGCGCAGGCACTGCAGCATGTAGTCGCTCATGTGTGCCAGGCTGCCCAGGGGTAAGGACAAGCTGTCCTCTGTGGGAGGCGTATCGTCATCGTCCTGCCTTTCCCCCCAGCCACGCACCAGTGATGGACCCGAGCTGCGTTGGGTGCCACCCCGCTGTGACCATGCTTCATCCTCATCCTCCTCCACCTCCTCCTCATCCTCGTCCTCCTCGTCCTCCAGTAGTGGGCCCTGGCTGGCCACATTTGTACCTGGCCTCTGCTGTTGCAAAAAACCTCCCTCTGAGTCACTTCGAAGAGACTGGCCTGAAAGTGCTAAAAATGACCCCTCTTCCTCATCCTCCTCCTCCTCCTCCTGGGCCACCTCCTGTTCCATCATCGCCCTAAGTGTTTTCTCAAGGAGACATAGAAGTGGTATTGTAACGCTGATAACGGTGTCATCGCCACTGGCCATGTTGGTGGAGTACTCGAAACAGCGCAACAGGGCACACAGGTCTCGCATGGAGGCCCAGTCATTGGTGGTGAAGTGGTGCTGTTCTGTAGTGCGACTGACCCGTGCGTGCTGCAGCTGAAACTCCACTATGGCCTGCTGCTGCTCGCACAGTCTGTCCAGCATGTGCAAGGTGGAGTTCCACCTGGTGGGCACGTCGCATATGAGGCGGTGAGCGGGAAGGCCGAAGTTACGCTGTAGCGCAGACAGGCGAGCAGCGGCAGGATGTGAACGCCGGAAGCGCGAACAGACGGCCCGCACTTTATGCAGCAGCTCTGACATGTCGGGGTAGTTGTGAATGAACTTCTGCACCACCAAATTCAGCACATGCGCCAAGCAAGGGATGTGCGTCAAATTGGCTAGTCCCAGAGCTGCAACGAGATTTCGCCCATTATCACACACCACCAGGCCGGGCTTGAGGCTCACCGGCAGCAACCACTCGTCGGTCTGTTGTTCAATACCCCGCCACAACTCCTGTGCGGTGTGGGGCCTGTCCCCCAAACATATGAGTTTCAGAATGGCCTGCTGACGTTTACCCCGGGCTGTGCTGAAGTTGGTGGTGAAGGTGTGTGGCTGACTGGATGAGCAGGTGGAAGAAGAGGAGGAGGAAGCCGAGAAGGAGGAGGTGGCAACAGGAGGCAAAGAATGTTGCCCTGCGATCCTTGGCGGCGGCAGGACGTGCGCCAAACAGCTCTCCGCCTGGGGCCCAGCTGCCACTACATTTACCCAGTGTGCAGTTAGGGAGATATAGCGTCCCTGGCCGTGCTTACTGGTCCACGTATCTGTGGTTAGGTGGACCTTGCTACAGATGGCGTTGCGCAGTGCACACTTGATTTTATCGGATACTTGGTTGTGCAGGGAAGGCACGGCTCTCTTGGAGAAGTAGTGCCGGCTGGGAACAACATACTGTGGGACAGCAAGCGACATGAGCTGTTTGAAGCTGTCTGTGTCCACCAGCCTAAATGACAGCATTTCATAGGCCAGTAGTTTAGAAATGCTGGCATTCAGGGCCAGGGATCGAGGGTGGCTAGGTGGGAATTTACGCTTTCTATCAAATGTTTGTGAGATGGAGAGCTGAACGCTGGCGTGTGACATGGTTGAGACGCTTGGTGACGGAGGTGGTGGTGGTGGTGTTGGTGGTACATCCCCTGTTTGCTGGGCGGCAGGTGCCAACGTTCCTCCAGAGGCGGAGGAAGAGGCCGAGGCGGCAGCAGCAGAATAGGCCGAGGCGGCAGCAGCAGAAGAGGTAGCAGGGGGAGCCTGAGTGACTTCCTTGGTTTTAAGGTGTTTACTCCACTGCAGTTCATGCTTTGCATGCAGGTGCCTGGTCATGCAGGTTGTGCTCAGGTTCAGAACGTTAATGCCTCGCTTCAGGCTCTGATGGCACAGCGTGCAAACCACTCGGGTCTTGTCGTCAGCACATTGTTTGAAGAAGTGCCATGCCAGGGAACTCCTTGAAGCTGCCTTTGGGGTGCTCGGTCCCAGATGGCGGCGGTCAGTAGCAGGCGGAGTCTCTTGGCGGCGGGTGTTCTGCTTTTGCCCACTGCTCCCTCTTTTGCTACGCTGTTGGCTCGGTCTCACCACTGCCTCTTCCTCCGAACTGTGAAAGTCAGTGGCACGACCTTCATTCCATGTGGGGTCTAGGACCTCATCGTCCCCTGCATCGTCTTCCACCCAGTCTTGATCCCTGACCTCCTGTTCAGTCTGCACACTGCAGAAAGACGCAGCAGTTGGCACCTGTGTTTCGTCATCATCAGAGACATGCTGAGGTGGTATTCCCATGTCCTCATCATCAGGAAACATAAGTGGTTGTGCGTCAGTGCATTCTATGTCTTTCACCGCTGGGGAAGGGCTAGGTGGATGCCCTTGGGAAACCCTGCCAGCGGAGTCTTCAAACAGCATAAGAGACTGCTGCATAACTTGAGGCTGAGACAGTTTCCCTGGTATGCATGGGGGTGATGTGACAGACTGATGGGGTTGGTTTTCAGGCGCCATCTGTGCGCTTTCTGCAGAAGACTGGGTGGGAGATAATGTGAACGTGCTGGATCCACTGTCGGCCACCCAATTGACTAATGCCTGTACCTGCTCAGGCCTTACCATCCTTAGAACGGCATTGGGCCCCACCATATATCGCTGTAAATTCTGGCGGCTACTGGGACCTGAGGTAGTTGGTACACTAGGACGTGTGGATGTGGCAGAACGGCCACGTCCTCTCCCAGCACCAGAGGGTCCACTAACACCACCACGACCATGTCCACGTCCGCGTCCCTTACTAGATGTTTTTCTCATTGTTATGGTTCACCACAACAACAAATATATTATTTGGCCCAATGTATTGTATTCAAATTCAGCGGGATATAAATTTGAGGCCTAGTATTTAGGCGCTGGGTGACCGGTATGGATTTAGTGACAGAATTAGACTTGGAAATGCACAGAAGCGTGTGTGTGAAGTTATTCTGAATGACCCAATGTGCACCTTGAATATTATATACCCTTTTTGGGATAGATTTCAAATAGCTCTGATATAGCAGGAACCACTAAATTATGAAATTGCTAAATTGGGAATTGTACTTCAACCCAGAACAAAAAATGTGCTTTGACGGGCACTAAATAACTTTCCCAGCTACAACAGTACAGCGGTAACGAGAGATTTAGAGGGATTTAAATTTGAGGCCTAGTATTTAGGCGCTGGGTGACAGGTATGGGTTTAGTGACAGAATTAGACTTGGAAATACACAGTAGCGGGTGTGTGTGAAGTTATTCTGAATGACCCAATGTGCACCTTCAATATTATATACCCTTTTTGGGATAGATTTCAAATAGCTCTGATATAGCAGGAACCACTAAATTATGAAATTGCTAAATTGGGAATTGTACTTCAACCCAGAACAAAAAATGTGCTTTGACGGACACTAAATATCTTGCCCAGCAACAACAGTACAGCGGTGGGTAACGAGAGATTTAGAGGGATTTAAATTTGAGGCCTAGTATTTAGGCGCTGGGTCACCGGTATGGATTTAGTGACAGAATTAGACTTGGAAATGCACAGAAGCGTGTGTGTGAAGTTATTCTGAATGACCCTATGTGCACCTTCAATATTATATACCCTTTTAGGGATAGATTTCAAATAGCTCTGATATAGCAGAAACCACTAAATTATGAAATTGCTAAATTGGGAATTGTACTTCAACCCAGAACAAAAAATGTGCTTTGACGGGCACTAAATAACTTTCCCAGCTACAACAGTACAGCGGTAACGAGAGATTTAGAGGGATTTAAATTTGAGGCCTAGTATTTAGGCGCTGGGTGACAGGTATGGGTTTAGTGACAGAATTAGACTTGGAAATACACAGTAGCGGGTGTGTGTGAAGTTATTCTGAATGACCCAATGTGCACCTTCAATATTATATACCCTTTTTGGGATAGATTTCAAATAGCTCTGATATAGCAGGAACCACTAAATTATGAAATTGCTAAATTGGGAATTGTACTTCAACCCAGAACAAAAAATGTGCTTTGACGGACACTAAATATCTTGCCCAGCAACAACAGTACAGCGGTGGGTAACGAGAGATTTAGAGGGATTTAAATTTGAGGCCTAGTATTTAGGCGCTGGGTCACCGGTATGGATTTAGTGACAGAATTAGACTTGGAAATGCACAGAAGCGTGTGTGTGAAGTTATTCTGAATGACCCTATGTGCACCTTCAATATTATATACCCTTTTAGGGATAGATTTCAAATAGCTCTGATATAGCAGAAACCACTAAATTATGAAATTGCTAAATTGGGAATTGTACTTCAACCCAGAACAAAAAATGTGCTTTGACGGACACTAAATATCTTGCCCAGCAACAACAGTACAGCGGTGGGTAACGAGAGATTTAGAGGGATTTAAATTTGAGGCCTAGTATTTAGGCGCTGGGTGACAGGTATGGGTTTAGTGACAGAATTAGACTTGGAAATACACAGTAGCGGGTGTGTGTGAAGTTATTCTGAATGACCCAATGTGCACCTTCAATATTATATACCCTTTTTGGGATAGATTTCAAATAGCTCTGATATAGCAGGAACCACTAAATTATGAAATTGCTAAATTGGGAATTGTACTTCAACCCAGAACAAAAAATGTGCTTTGACGGACACTAAATATCTTGCCCAGCAACAACAGTACAGCGGTGGGTAACGAGAGATTTAGAGGGATTTAAATTTGAGGCCTAGTATTTAGGCGCTGGGTCACCGGTATGGATTTAGTGACAGAATTAGACTTGGAAATGCACAGAAGCGTGTGTGTGAAGTTATTCTGAATGACCCTATGTGCACCTTCAATATTATATACCCTTTTAGGGATAGATTTCAAATAGCTCTGATATAGCAGAAACCACTAAATTATGAAATTGCTAAATTGGGAATTGTACTTCAACCCAGAACAAAAAATGTGCTTTGACGGACACTAAATATCTTGCCCAGCAACAACAGTACAGCGGTGGGTAACGAGAGATTTAGAGGGATTTAAATTTGAGGCCTAGTATTTAGGCGCTGGGTGACAGGTATGGGTTTAGTGACAGAATTAGACTTGGAAATACACAGTAGCGGGTGTGTGTGAAGTTATTCTGAATGACCCAATGTGCACCTTCAATATTATATACCCTTTTTGGGATAGATTTCAAATAGCTCTGATATAGCAGGAACCACTAAATTATGAAATTGCTAAATTGGGAATTGTACTTCAACCCAGAACAAAAAATGTGCTTTGACGGACACTAAATATCTTGCCCAGCAACAACAGTACAGTGGTGGGTAACGAGAGATTTAGAGGGATTTAAATTTGAGGCCTAGTATTTAGGCGCTGGGTCACCGGTATGGATTTAGTGACAGAATTAGACTTGGAAATGCACAGAAGCGTGTGTGTGAAGTTATTCTGAATGACCCTATGTGCACCTTCAATATTATATACCCTTTTAGGGATAGATTTCAAATAGCTCTGATATAGCAGAAACCACTAAATTATGAAATTGCTAAATTGGGAATTGTACTTCAACCCAGAACAAAAAATGTGCTTTGACGGACACTAAATATCTTGCCCAGCAACAACAGTACAGCGGTGGGTAACGAGAGATTTAGAGGGATTTAAATTTGAGGCCTAGTATTTAGGCGCTGGGTGACAGGTATGGGTTTAGTGACAGAATTAGACTTGGAAATACACAGTAGCGGGTGTGTGTGAAGTTATTCTGAATGACCCAATGTGCACCTTCAATATTATATACCCTTTTTGGGATAGATTTCAAATAGCTCTGATATAGCAGGAACCACTAAATTATGAAATTGCTAAATTGGGAATTGTATTTCAACCCAGAACAAGAAATGTGCTTGAACGGACACTAAATAACTCGCCCAGCTACAGCACTAGGGACAGATTTAGCTGGATATAAATTTGAGGCCTAGTATTTAGGCGCTGGGTGACCGGTATGGATTTAGTGACAGAATTAGACTGGGATATGGCCAAAAAATGAACAGACTATTGCTGGTTAAATGCACTTGGTGTGACAGCTTCACCCTGATGTAGGCTTTAGCCAAAAAACAACCACACCATTGAGGGTTAAATGCACTTGGTGACAGGCGCAGCTTGCCCCTGATTTTGTATATGGCCAAAAAATGAACAGACTATTGCTGGTTAAATGCACTTGGTGTGACAGCTTCACCCTGATGTAGGCTTTAGCCAAAAAACAACCACACCATTGAGGGTTAAATGCACTTGGTGACAGGCGCAGCTTGCCCCTGATTTTGTATATGGCCAAAAAATGAACAGACTATTGCTGGTTAAATGCACTTGGTGTGACAGCTTCACCCTGATGTAGGCTTTAGCCAAAAAACAACCACACCATTGAGGGTTAAATGCACTTGGTGACAGGCGCAGCTTGCCCCTGATTTTGTATATGGCCAAAAAATGAACAGACTATTGCTGGTTAAATGCACTTGGTGTGACAGCTTCACCCTGATGTAGGCTTTAGCCAAAAAACAACCACACCATTGAGGGTTAAATGCACTTGGTCGCAGCTTGTGCTGGCGCACCACAAGACACAAAATGGCCGCCGATCACCCCAGAAAAATGAGACTGACAAACGGTCTGTGCAGCCTAAAAACAGTGAGCAATTGAGGATCAGCAGCTCAATGATCCACAGCTGCAGATCGATCAGTTAATCAAGTCCTTTGGAGGAGTTAATCTGCCTAATCTCGCCCTACTGTCGCAGCCGCAACCTCTCCCTACGCTAATCAGAGCAGAGTGACGGGCGGCGCTATGTGACTCCAGCTTAAATAGAGGCTGGGTCACATGGTGCTCTGGCCAATCACAGCCATGCCAATAGTAGGCATGGCTGTGATGGCCTCTTGGGGCAAGTAGTATGACGCTTGTTGATTGGCTGCTTTGCAGCCTTTCAAAAAGCGCCAAGAAAGCGTCACAAAAGCGCGAAGAAAGCGACGAACACCGAACCCGAACCCGGACTTTTACGAAAATGTCCGGGTTCGGGTCCGTGTCACGGACACCCCAAAATTCGGTACGAACCCGAACTATACAGTTCGAGTTCGCTCATCCCTATACAGCACCTCAACCAGCCTCTGTTCATATTAAACACCTGATAGATTATTAAAGAAACTCCCCAGTTTATTATTATCAGTGGGGAATATGTACCAGGACAGCACACAACTGTGATACCTCTTGGCGCAAAAAGATGAATTGATCTTACAACTTGGACTATCCACATGTGAGAAGCTATGCTATCTGAATGAGTACGGACCCCACAGACTTGAGAAAGGAGTATACTTACTCCGAAGCTCGTTGTCGCATATTGCCTAATAAAAAAAAGATTTCATAAATATCCATTGAAGTCGTGTTTGCGCCAAGAGGTATCACAGTTGTGTACTGTCCTGGTACATACACCCCCACTGAATCTCACATCACTCCTCTGGAGAACTGGCCACTCCACTTACGAGGATTGAGAGGTACCGGCAGCACCGATCCACGGCTCTCACGAGTTTTGTGGCTATTGATATACAACACAAAAAGGTGAGCACAATAATTGGCACCTTTTGTTTCTGAATGCCCTCGTAATTTCATACTACCCTATGAGCTCCTCTCTCTTTCTTGCCACACATACAGTTTATTATTATAGACACGATCAGAGCTGAAATGACTTCTAGGTATAGAGGAAAGCCACCAGTGTCCAGTTTCCCCCAAGACCTACCTTCTCTGGTAGCATCTTGCTGTTGTGTGAGCAGGTAATATTTGGATGTATCTATACTGTGGGCCCTAGGCACCCCAGTGGGACACTGGCAGAGGGGGCAGGTAAGTATAAATATCTCGTCACAGGCATTGCTGAAGGAGGGACCATTTAAACAAAATCCTTGACAACCCTTTTAAACCCTTAGTGACTGTTTTGTTTTGACAAATGTTTTCATTTTTTCATTGTCACAGTCCAAGAGCTATAACTTTTTTATTTTCCCATCGATGTAGCCATATGGGGGCTTGTTTTTTGAGGAGCAAGTTGTAATTTTTTATGGCACCATTTTAAGGTACACATAAGATACTGATTAATTTTTATTAACTCTTTCTGGGGGGAGGGGTAGGAAAAAACAATACTGAAATTGAGTATTTATGTTATACATTTTTAAATTTGATTCTCTGGGTCAGTACGATTATATTGATAACAAATACATATAGCTTTTTTTTTTACGTTTCACTATTTTTGCATTATAAAATTATATTATTTTTTTATTAAAAGAAAAAGTCACATTCCAAGACCCATCACTAATACTATTTATTATTCATACAAGGGGACTTTAAAGGCAATCTTTTCATTGCTTCTATAGCACATTGTATTGCTTACTCAGTGCAAGGTATTTTTCTGCCAGTGCTATACTGACATCCACCAGCTGGCACAGCCTGCTACAAATACTATGAAAGCAAGCCATGGCTATTCCAAGACATCAGCATCCCAAGATCTTATTGGTAGGGTGCTGATGGAAGACAGAGTGAGTCCACTCTGTCTTTAACCACTTAGATGCCGTGATCATTATTATCCACAGCATCTAAGAAGTTAAATGGCCCAGATTGGCGCCCCTTGGCAGAGACCCATGATGCCCTTAGCCTAGGCCACCCAGTCTAAAGCCTTTTAGTGAACTCCATAATAAGACGTATTGACAGTCACTAAAGGGTTAAAGCTTTCCGAATGAAAACAAGAAATAAGGAAAAGTTTTAAAAAAAACAGCTATTCCTCCCACTATTTTTATTGTTTTTCTCTATGGGGCTCCTATTAGTATCTTTAATAAGTCAGAGTAGGTAACAGAACTATGCTTTTTTCTTTTACTTTTTAGATGTACAGATAGACTAATGTTATGCACATTTTTACACTACTGACCTGTCCATGTAGAGCCAATGGCCCACATTTACTAATTTCTGTAAACCTAGATATTGTGTTAAGCTGCACAAATTGGTATAGTATGCTGCAGACTGATGCATTTTTAGAGAAATCCTCTACACCTAATTTGACAAGCAGGTGTGGCTTGCCAAAAAAGGGTGTGGTATCACAGGAAGGAGCATGGTCAATAGTACACTATTTTGCATTAATTATCATCCTTGTTTTGTCATTTGTTAGTCTGTTTCTTTGTGTATCTCTCCTATTGCTACTATTACAGCCCTGCCATATTGAACTTACCATTGATACCACTCTGCTACATGAGACTTGCTGTTATAACAGATTTGCTGCATCCAACTCTGCTACATTGTCCCTGCCACTGCTACTACTGTACTATAAGTGTGTTAAGCTGTGCTCCATCTCTGCATGTCCACAGCCCCACATTGTGCGGCACTTTCTTGCTCAGCTACATCTAGTGTGTTCTACTCTGCATAATCGCTCCACATCATCCAGCCACATCTACAAACCTACTATATCTACAGGCCAGCTATATCTCCAAATCTGCTACATCTCCACATATATATATATATATATATATATATATATATATATATATACAATTAAACACGATGGTGGCACTGGACAACAAAAATGGCGGGTGCTAGGTCCAAGGGTATAGCTGCTTACCCAGTATAATAGACAGGAAACTGGACAGCACTCCAGATAAAAATAAGTGGTTTATTCACCCATGTGGTGTGGGCAACGTTTCAGCTCATACAAAAAATCTTTTTTAAGGCGCTTGAAAAAGGCTCTTTGTATGAGCTGAAACGTTGCTCACACCACATGGGTGAATAAACCAGTTATTTTTATCTGGAGTGCTGTCCAGTTTCATATATATATATATATATATATATATATATATCTATAAATAAAAGTCCCTATCCTGCTACACCAGTGCCATCTGCCTATGCTGCTCAAGACCTGCCCATCCATACCAGTCACTTAGGGATCCACCTCACCAAATGAGACATGGTGTTTTTCCTGTTTTGTTACATTAAAGGGGTTCTTCAGGAATTAAAAAAATGAAAATACGCAAATAGTATTTTATAATAAATATATTTACAAATACTTTTCATTACTTAAAATTAGAGTTGAGCGAACACCTGGATGTTCGGGTTCGAGAAGTTCGGCCGAACATCCCGGAAATGTTCGGGTTCGGGATCCGAACCCGATCCGAACTTCGTCCCGAACCCGAACCCCATTGAAGTCAATGGGGACCCGAACTTTTCGGCACTAAAAAGGCTGTAAAACAGCCCAGGAAAGAGCTAGAGGGCTGCAAAAGGCAGCAACATGTAGGTAAATCCCCTGCAAACAAATGTGGATAGGGAAATGAATTTAAATAAAAATTAAATAAATAAAAATTAACCAAAATCAATTGGAGAGAGGTCCCATAGCAGAGAATCTGGCTTCACGTCAGCCACCACTGCAACAGTCCATTGGCATATATTTAGGCCCAGCACCCAGGCAGAGGAGGGAGGTCCCGTAACAGAGAATCTGTCTTCATGTCAGCAGAGAATCAGTCTGCATGTCATAGCAGAGAATGAGGCTTCACGTCAGCCACCACTGCAACAGTCCATTGGCATATATTTAGGCCCAGCACACACACAGGTAGAGGAGAGAGGTCCCGTAACAGAGAATCTGGCTTCATGTCAGCAGAGAATTAGTCTGCATGTCATAGCAGAGAATGAGGCTTCACGTCAGCCACCACTGCAACAGTCCATTGGCATATATTTAGGCCCAGCACCCAGGCAGAGGAGGGAGGTCCCGTAACAGAGAATCTGTCTTCATGTCAGCAGAGAATTAGTCTGCATGTCATAGCAGAGAATCAGGCTTCACGTCACCCACCACTGCAACAGTCCATTGGCATATATTTAGGCCCAGCACCCAGGCAGAGGAGAGAGGTCCCGTAACAGAGGATCTGGCTTCATGTCAGCAGAGAATCAGTCTGCATGTCATAGCAGAGAATGAGGCTTCACGTCAGCCACCACTGCAACAGTCCATTGGCATATATTTAGGCCCAGCACACACACAGGCAGAGGAGAGAGGTCCCGTAACAGAGAATCTGGCTTCATGTCAGCAGAGAATCAGTCTGCATGTCATAGCAGAGAATGAGGCTTCACGTCAGCCACCACTGCAACAGTCCATTGGCATATATTTAGGCCCAGCACACACACAGGCAGAGGAGAGAGGTCCCGTAACAGACAATCTGGCTTCATGTCAGCAGAGAATCAGTCTGCATGTCATAGCAGAGAATGAGGCTTCACGTCAGCCACCACTGCAACAGTCCATTGGCATATATTTAGGCCCAGAACCCAGGCAGAGGAGGGAGGTCCCGTAACAGAGAATCTGGCTTCATGTCAGCAGAGAATCAGTCTGCATGTCATAGCAGAGAATGAGGCTTCACGTCAGCCACCACTGCAAGAGTCCATTAGCATATATTTAGGCCCAGTACCCAGGCAGAGGAGGGAGGTCCCGTAACAGAGAATCTGTCTTCATGTCAGCAGAGAATCAGTCTGCATGTCATAGCAGAGAATGAGGCTTCACGTCAGCCACCACTGCAACAGTCCATTGGCATATATTTAGGCCCAGCACACACACAGGCAGAGGAGAGAGGTCCCGTAACAGAGAATCTGTCTTCATGTCAGCAGAGAATTAGTCTGCATGTCATAGCAGAGAATGAGGCTTCACGTCAGCCACCACTGCAACAGTCCATTGGCATATATTTAGGCCCAGCACACACACAGGCAGAGGAGAGAGGTCCCGTAACAGACAATCTGGCTTCATGTCAGCAGAGAATCAGTCTGCATGTCATAGCAGAGAATGAGGCTTCACGTCAGCCACCACTGCAACAGTCCATTGGCATATATTTAGGCCCAGCACACAGGCAGAGGAGAGAGGTCCCGTAACAGAGAATCTGGCTTCATGTCAGCAGAGAATCAGTCTGCATGTCATAGCAGAGAATGAGGCTTCACGTCAGCCACCACTGCAACAGTCCATTGGCATATATTTAGGCCCAGCACACACACAGGCAGAGGAGAGAGGTCCCGTAACAGAGAATCTGTCTTCATGTCAGCAGAGAATTAGTCTGCATGTCATAGCAGAGAATGAGGCTTCACGTCAGCCACCACTGCAACAGTCCATTGGCATATATTTAGGCCCAGCACACAGGCAGAGGAGAGAGGTCCCGTAACAGACAATCTGGCTTCATGTCAGCAGAGAATCATTCTGCATGTCATAGCAGAGAATCAGGCTTCACATCACCCAACATTGGAACAGTCCATTGGCATATATTTAGGCCCCGGCACCCAGACACAGGAGAGGTTCATTCAACTTTGGGTAGCCTCGCAATATAATGGTAAAATGAAAATAAAAATAGGATTGAATGAGGAAGTGCCCTGGAGTCCAATAATATATGGTTAAGGGGAGGTAGTTAATGTCTAATCTGGACAAGGGACGGACAGATCCTGTGGGATCCATGCCTGGTTCATTTTTATGAACGTCAGCTTGTCCACATTGGCTGTAGACAGGCGGCTGCGTTTGTCTGTAATGACGCCCCCTGCCGTGCTGAATACACGTTCAGACAAAACGCTGGCCGCCGGGCAGGCCAGCACCTCCAAGGCATAAAAGGCTAGCTCTGGCCACGTGGACAATTTAGAGACCCAGAAGTTGAATGGGGCCGAACCATCAGTCAGTACGTGGAGGGGTGTGCACACGTACTGTTCCACCATGTTAGTGAAATGTTGCCTCCTGCTAACACGTTGCGTATCAGGTGGTGGTGCAGTTAGCTGTGGCGTGTTGACAAAAGTTTTCCACATCTCTGCCATGCTAACCCTGCCCTCAAAGGAGCTGGCATTGACACAGCTGCCTTGGCGACCTCTTGCTCCTCCTCTGCCTTGGCCTTGGGCTTCCACTTGTTCCCCTGTGACATTTGGGAATGCTCTCAGTAGCGCGTCTACCAACGTGCGCTTGTACTGGCGCATCTTCCTATCACGCTCCAGTGCAGGAAGTAAGGTGGGCACATTGTCTTTGTAGCGTGGATCCAGCAGGGTGGCAACCCAGTAGTCCGCACAGGTTAAAATGTGGGCAACTCTGCTGTCGTTGCGCAGGCACTGCAGCATGTAGTCGCTCATGTGTGCCAGGCTGCCCAGGGGTAAGGACAAGCTGTCCTCTGTGGGAGGCGTATCGTCATCGTCCTGCCTTTCCCCCCAGCCACGCACCAGTGATGGACCCGAGCTGCGTTGGGTGCCACCCCGCTGTGACCATGCTTCATCCTCATCCTCCTCCACCTCCTCCTCATCCTCGTCCTCCTCGTCCTCCAGTAGTGGGCCCTGTCTGGCCACATTTGTACCTGGCCTCTGCTGTTGCCAAAAACCTCCCTCTGAGTCACTTCGAAGAGACTGGCCTGAAAGTGCTAAAAATGACCCCTCTTCCTCCTCCTCCTCCTCCTCCTGGGCCACCTCCTCTTGCATCATCGCCCTAAGTGTTTTCTCAAGGAGACATAGAAGTGGTATTGTAACGCTGATAATGGCGTCATCGCCACTGGCCATGTTGGTGGAGTACTCGAAACAGCGTAACAGGGCACACAGGTCTCGCATGGAGGCCCAGTCATTGGTGGTGAAGTGGTGCTGTTCTGTAGTGCGACTGACCCGTGCGTGCTGCAGCTGAAACTCCACTATGGCCTGCTGCTGCTCGCACAGTCTGTCCAGCATGTGCAAGGTGGAGTTCCACCTGGTGGGCACGTCGCATATGAGGCGGTGAGCGGGAAGGCCGAAGTTACGCTGTAGCGCAGACAGGCGAGCAGCAGCAGGATGTGAACGCCGGAAGCGCGAACAGACGGCCCGCACTTTATGCAGCAGCTCTGACATGTCGGGGTAGTTGTGAATGAACTTCTGCACCACCAAATTCAGCACATGCGCCAAGCAAGGGATGTGCGTCAAATTGGCTAGTCCCAGAGCTGCAACGAGATTTCGCCCATTATCGCACACCACCAGGCCGGGCTTGAGGCTCACCGGCAGCAACCACTCGTCGGTCTGTTGTTCTATACCCCGCCACAACTCCTGTGCGGTGTGGGGCCTGTCCCCCAAACATATGAGTTTCAGAATGGCCTGCTGACGTTTACCCCGGGCTGTGCTGAAGTTGGTGGTGAAGGTGTGTGGCTGACTGGATGAGCAGGTGGAAGAAGAGGAGGAGGAAGCCGAGAAGGAGGAGGTGGCAACAGGAGGCAAAGAATGTTGCCCTGCGATCCTTGGCGGCGGAAGGACGTGCGCCAAACAGCTCTCCGCCTGGGGCCCAGCTGCCACTACATTTACCCAGTGTGCAGTTAGGGAGATATAGCGTCCCTGGCCGTGCTTACTGGTCCACGTATCTGTGGTTAGGTGGACCTTGCCACAGATGGCGTTGCGCAGTGCACACTTGATTTTATCGGATACTTGGTTGTGCAGGGAAGGCACGGCTCTCTTGGAGAAGTAGTGGCGGCTGGGAACAACATACTGTGGGACAGCAAGCGACATGAGCTGTTTGAAGCTGTCTGTGTCCACCAGCCTAAATGACAGCATTTCATAGGCCAGTAGTTTAGAAATGCTGGCATTCAGGGCCAGGGATCGAGGGTGGCTAGGTGGGAATTTACGCTTTCTCTCAAATGTTTGTGAGATGGAGAGCTGAACGCTGCCGTGTGACATGGTTGAGACGCTTGGTGACGGAGGTGGTGGTGGTGGTGTTGGTGGTACATCCCCTGTTTGCTGGGCGGCAGGTGCCAACGTTCCTCCAGAGGCGGAGGAAGAGGCCGAGGCGGCAGCAGCAGAAGAGGCCGAGGCGGCAGCAGCAGAAGAGGTAGCAGGGGGAGCCTGAGTGACTTCCTTGGTTTTAAGGTGTTTACTCCACTGCAGTTCATGCTTTGCATGCAGGTGCCTGGTCATGCAGGTTGTGCTCAGGTTCAGAACGTTAATGCCTCGCTTAAGGCTCTGATGGCACAGCGTGCAAACCACTCGGGTCTTGTCGTCAGCACATTGTTTGAAGAAGTGCCATGCCAGGGAACTCCTTGAAGCTGCCTTTGGGGTGCTCGGTCCCAGATGGCGGCGGGCAGTAGCAGGCGGAGTCTCTTGGCGGCGGGTGTTCTGCTTTTGCCCACTGCTCCCTCTTTTGCTACGCTGTTGGCTCGGTCTCACCACTGCCTCTTCCTCCAAACTGTGAAAGTCAGTGGCACGGCCTTCATTCCATGTGGGGTCTAGGACCTCATCATCCCCTGCATCGTCTTCCACCCAGTCTTGATCCCTGACCTCCTGTTCAGTCTGCACACTGCAGAAAGACGCAGCAGTTGGCACCTGTGTTTCGTCATCATCAGAGACATGCTGAGGTGGTATTCCCATGTCCTCATCATCAGGAAACATAAGTGGTTGTGCGTCAGTGCATTCTATATCTTTCACCGCTGGGGAAGGGCTAGGTGGATGCCCTTGGGAAACCCTGCCAGCGGAGTCTTCAAACAGCATAAGAGACTGCTGCATAACTTGAGGCTGAGACAGTTTCCCTGGTATGCATGGGGGTGATGTGACAGACTGATGGGGTTGGTTTTCAGGCGCCATCTGTGCGCTTTCTGCAGAAGACTGGGTGGGAGATAATGTGAACGTGCTGGATCCACTGTCGGCCACCCAATTGACTAATGCCTGTACCTGCTCAGGCCTTACCATCCTTAGAACGGCATTGGGCCCCACCATATATCGCTGTAAATTCTGGCGGCTACTGGGACCTGAGGTAGTTGGTACACTAGGACGTGTGGATGTGGCAGAACGGCCATGTCCTCTCCCAGCACCAGAGGGTCCACTAACACCACCACGACCATGTCCACGTCCGCGTCCCTTACTAGATGTTTTTCTCATTGTTATGGTTCACCACAACAACAAAAATATTATTTGGCCCAATGTATTGTATTCAAATTCAGCGGGATATAAATTTGAGGCCTAGTATTTAGGCGCTGGGTGACCGGTATGGATTTACTAACAGAATTAGACTTGGAAATGCACAGTAGCGTGTGTGTGAAGTTATTCTGAATGACCCTATGTGCACCTTGAATATTATATACCCTTTTAGGGATAGATTTCAAATAGCTCTGATACAGCAGAAACCACTAAATTATGAAATTGCTAAATTGGGAATTGTATTTCAACCCAGAACAAAAAATGTGCTTTGACGGACACTAAATAACTTTCCCAGCCACAACAGGACAGCGGTAACGAGAGATTTAGCAGGATATAAATTTGAGGCCTAGTATTTAGGCGCTGGGTGACAGGTATGGGTTTAGTGACAGAATTAGACTTGGAAATACACAGTAGCGGGTGTGTGTGAAGTTATTCTGAATGACCCAATGTGCACCATGAATATTATATACCCTTTTAGGGATAGATTTCAAATAGCTCTGATATAGCAGAAACCACTAAATTATGAAATTGCTAAATTGGGAATTGTATTTCAACCCAGAACAAAAAATGTGCTTTGACGGACACTAAATAACTTTCCCAGCCACAACAGGACAGCGGTAACGAGAGATTTAGCAGGATATAAATTTGAGGCCTAGTATTTAGGCGCTGGGTGACAGGTATGGGTTTAGTGACAGAATTAGACTTGGAAATACACAGTAGCGGGTGTGTGTGAAGTTATTCTGAATGACCCAATGTGCACCTTGAATATTATATACCCTTTTAGGGATAGATTTCAAATAGCTCTGATATAGCAGAAACCACTAAATTATGAAATTGCTAAATTGGGAATTGCATTTCAACCCAGAACAAAAAATGTGCTTTGACGGACACTAAATAACTTTCCCAGCCACAACAGGACAGCGGTAACGAGAGATTTAGCAGGATATAAATTTGAGGCCTAGTATTTAGGCGCTGGGTGACAGGTATGGGTTTAGTGACAGAATTAGACTTGGAAATACACAGTAGCGGGTGTGTGTGAAGTTATTCTGAATGACCCAATGTGCACCTTGAATATTATATACCCTTTTAGGGATAGATTTCAAATAGCTCTGATATAGCAGAAACCACTAAATTATGAAATTGCTAAATTGGGAATTGTATTTCAACCCAGAACAAAAAATGTGCTTTGACGGACACTAAATAACTTTCCCAGCCACAACAGGACAGCGGTAACGAGAGATTTAGCAGGATATAAATTTGAGGCCTAGTATTTAGGCGCTGGGTGACAGGTATGGGTTTAGTGACAGAATTAGACTTGGAAATACACAGTAGCGGGTGTGTGTGAAGTTATTCTGAATGACCCAATGTGCACCTTGAATATTATATACCCTTTTAGGGATAGATTTCAAATAGCTCTGATATAGCAGAAACCACTAAATTATGAAATTGCTAAATTGGGAATTGTATTTCAACCCAGAACAAAAAATGTGCTTTGACGGACACTAAATAACTTTCCCAGCCACAACAAGACAGCGGTAACGAGAGATTTAGCAGGATATAAATTTGAGGCCTAGTATTTAGGCGCTGGGTGACAGGTATGGGTTTAGTGACAGAATTAGACTTGGAAATGCACAGTAGCGGGTGTGTGTGAAGTTATTCTGAATGACCCTATGTGTACCTTGAATATTATATACCCTTTTAGGGATAGATTTCAAATAGCTCTGATATAGCAGGAACCACTAAATTATGAAATTGCTAAATTGGGAATTGTACTTCAACCCAGAACAAAAAATGTGCTTTGACGGACACTAAATAACTTTCCCAGCCACAACAGGACAGCGGTAACGAGAGATTTAGCGGGATATAAATTTGAGGCCTAGTATTTAGGCGCTGGGTGACCGGTATGGATTTAGTGACAGAATTAGACTAGGATATGGCCAAAAAATAACCACACTATTGCTGGTTAAATGCACTTGGTGACGGGCGCAGCTTGCCCCTGATGTAGTATATGGCCAAAAAATGAACAGACTATTGCTGGTTAAATGCACTTGGTGTCACAGCTTGACCAACCACACTACTGAGGGTTAAATGCACTTGGTGACAGGCGCAGCTTGCCCCTGATGTAGTATATGGCCAAAAAATAAACAGACTATTGCTGGTTAAATGCACTTGGTGTGACAGCTTCACCCTGATGTAGGCTTTAGCCAAAAAACAACCACACCATTGAGGGTTAAATGCACTTGGTGACAGGCGCAGCTTGCCCCTGATTTAGTATATGGCCAAAAAATGAACAGACTATTGCTGGTTAAATGCACTTGGTGTGACAGCTTCACCCTGATGTAGGCTTTAGCCAAAAAACAACCACACCATTGAGGGTTAAATGCACTTGGTGACAGGCGCAGCTTGCCCCTGATTTAGTATATGGCCAAAAAATGAACAGACTATTGCTGGTTAAATGCACTTGGTGTGACAGCTTCACCCTGATGTAGGCTTTAGCCAAAAACCAACCACACCATTGAGGGTTAAATGCACTTGGTGACAGGCGCAGCTTGCCCCTGATTTAGTATATGGCCAAAAAATGAACAGACTATTGCTGGTTAAATGCACTTGGTGTGACAGCTTCACCCTGATGTAGGCTTTAGCCGAAAAACAACCACACCATTGAGGGTTAAATGCACTTGGTCGCAGCTTGGATGCACTTGGTCGCAGCACCGCATAAGACACAAAATGGCCGCCGATCACCCCAGAAAAAAGTGACTGACAAACGGTCTGGGTAGCCTAAAAACAGTGAGTGAGCATTTGAATTTCAGCAGCTCAATGATGCACAGCTGCAGATCGATCGATTAATCAAGTGAAGTCCTTTGGAGGAGTTAATCTGCCTAATCTTGCCCTACTGTCGCATCCGCAACCTCTCCCTACGCTAATCAGAGCAGAGTGACGGGCGGCGCTATGTGACTCCAGCTTAAATAGAGGCTGGGTCACATGGTGCTCTGGCCAATCACAGCCATGCCAATAGTAGGCATGGCTGTGATGGCCTCTTGGGGCAAGTAGTATGACGCTTGTTGATTGGCTGCTTTGCAGCCTTTCAAAAAGCGCCAAGAAAGCGTCACAAAAGCGCCAAGAAAGCGACGAACACCGAACCCGAACCCGGACTTTTACGAAAATGTCCGGGTTCGGGTCCGTGTCACGGACACCCCAAAATTCGGTACGAACCCGAACTATACAGTTCGAGTTCGCTCATCCCTACTTAAAATGGCTTGTTTTGTATAGGGAGCAATCATTAGGAGAAAAAAAATGGCAGCAGTCCAATTAGAACATACAAAACCTGTCTTAATCACACAAGGAGGACAAGTTACTTCACCACAATGAGCCATAGTGCTGCCTCATCCTCCTCTCTGCTCTGCTTGTCAGGATACATGATCCTGAATACAGGTGAGTCTCTGTGGGAATGGAGATGATGCGGAGACATGAGAAGATGGTGAGGGATGTGGCTAATGAGCAGTAGCACTTGTTTGCAGTTTCCATTACCACAGCCACACATTACCACTGTCCTGTCCATCCTCCTCTGTACTTCATGTCTCCTCATAAACTAAATTCCCCATACAGTCAGCTAAAGTTCTTATCTATATTCAGGATCATAATCCCTGACAAGTACAAAGGACAACGAGGCAGCTCTTTACCTCAGTGTTGTAAAGTAACTTGTCCTCATATGTGATCAGGATAGGTTTTGTGTGAACTAATAGGACAGTGGCCATTTTGTTTCCTCGATGATTACTCCCCAGGCAAAATTAGCCATTATAAATAATAAAAGGTATTTGAGAATATATTTATAATCAAGTAATATTTAAGTATTTTCATTACCTTAATTCCCAAAGAACCCCTCTAAAGTCTAAACAATAATTAAGACAAAAAAATAACATAAGTAACATAAATATTTACCCTTTGAATGTCAATACTAACTTGGTGTACAGCAGTCTTTAAAGGGGTTGTCCGGGTTCAGAGCTGAACCCGGACATACCATTATTTTCACCCAGACAGCCCCCTGAGCCTAGCATCGGAGCATCTCATGCTCCGATGCGCTCCCATGCCCTGCGCTAAACCGCACAGGGCACGGGCTCTTTTGTTTTCAATAACACACTGCCGGGCGGTAACTTCCGCCCGGCAGTGTGTTCGGTGACGTCACCGGCTCTGAGGGGCGGGCTTTAGCTCTGCCCTAGCCGTTTTACTGGCTAGGGCACAGCTAAATCCCGCCCATCAGTGCCAGTGACGTCACCGGGTTCCTGTCAGCCCCATGGAGAGCCCCGGTACGTCACCGAAACTCCTAAAAATGCCTTTGCCCTGCGCAATTTAGCGCAGGGCAAAGGAGAGCATCGGAGCATGAACTGCTCCGATGCTCCTGTCAGGGGGGCTGCCGGGGTGAAAATGGAGGGATGTCCGGGTTCAGCTCTAAACCCGGACAACCCCTTTAAGTCATGCTACGGATTCTAAATTGGACTGAGATCTGGGCTTTGATTAGGCCATTCCATTCTCTGGAGGGCTGAGCAGGTCTTTCTCATAAATTTCCCTGTATTTAATGCCATCCATCTTTCCTTCTATCCCAACCAGTTTTCTAGTCTCTGTCGATAAAAAGCATCTCCACAGCATGATGTGGCCATCATCATGCTTCACTGTGGTAATGATGTTCTTGGGCTGATGGAAAGTGTTGGCTTTGCACCACATAAAGCATTTGAATGGATGCTCATAGTTTAATTTTACTCTTATCTGACCAGAGAACCTTCTTCCATATGTTTGGGGTGTAAACATTTTTTCTGATGTTTTTATTTAAAGAGAACCTGTCACCATGAAATACAGTGTAATCTACTGTCAGCATGTTATAGAGAAGAAGAAGCTGAGCAGACTGATACTGTATATAATTTCATGGGAAAGATCTTTCTGATTTCAGCTGTATTGTACACATGGGAGTTGTCATCAGTCAGTGATCTATAGCATTCTATGTGTAAGTGTGTACACAGAGATAGCTGTCACTCATTGCTGTAGGAGTTTTGCCATAAACTATTTATCATAATTACTCTAGCTCCCATTCCTTAGATAGTTTTCTTTTAAATTAATTTACCTAATTTGTGTTTTTTTTCTTATGTGAGACTCACGGACTGGCCCACTTTCTGCTCAATATACATGTGCAGGATTTGTACACCTTTTTTAGAGTAGTAATGAAGGCTTGGGGCTCTCCACCGTGGCTAGGCACAAGCAATCCATTTTCTGTTCAGAGTCCACAATATGGAAAGACAGGGATTGTACTACCAGCAATTTTGCCAGGTGCATGTTCGCCTTTGAAGGAGTGCAAGCATACTGTTGTCTCTTTGCAAGTGATCTACTGCTGGAGAAACACCTGACGAGGAGGAGGAGCATCAGGAGCAATAGATGAAGGGAAGGAAAGACAGCTGAGGTTGAGGAGCCCTGACTGCTGGAGAAGTTGTGCAGCTGCTGGTCACTGCGTCAGGCTGTACCACTACATTAGTGGCACGGTTTTCCTAGGGCACTTTATGGTGATGCTCCAAAGCACTCTGACCACGCTTCACCTTCTGCCCACATATCCTGCATACTGCCAAGCTAACATCCTCCAAAGATTTCCACACTGCCTAGTTGTCACGCCCTGCCCTGTGAGAGGCCTGAGAAGATCTGACAGACTTGCTACACGTGAGTCTATCTGACAGATTGTTCTGTTTCTCTTTGTTGTGGTTTTGGGCAGGATACCACCTCCCCACAGGTTCCGCTCATTAGCTATTTAGTGGTGCTATTTATACCTGCCTCTCACTATAGCCCTTGCGGTTTATATTTGCTTCTGGAGTTCTCAGTTGGTGTTTGGTGGATCTCCTGCTCCCAGTCCGTCTTAAGCTAAGTCCTACTACTTCCATTTTGTTGTGTATTCTGGCTAGGCCTCAGGAAGATGCTGGTTCCTGCACCTTGCTCTAGGAACCGGTTGTCTTATCTCCAGATCCCTGGCTGAGGGTTTTTTTCAGTTTCAGCTAGGTTTAGGTTCCAGAGCATGAGCACTTCCACATTAAGGATTTGCTCATGTTGTTAGCAGTCAGGAAAAGGCTCAGGGATTGTCAGGTGGTGACCTTTCCCTGTTCCGTAGCTTTGTGGCTTAGCCTGGTGTTTTGTTGCTTTTGTTGTTTTTGGTTTGCTTCCCTTCCCTCCCCTATCGTGACACAAGTATGGCATTTTACCTCAACACTCCGTGCTGCCTGCCTGCCACTGCCTCTATGAACCTGTCCACCTCTAGTTGTTTCCTGACAGATAGGGTCCTGAGTATCAGACAGTCTACCCCAGTGCATTTGGTTTCAGATCTTCCACTGCTTCCACCCTGCTGGCTCTTTGGCACACTGAAACCCTGCTGATGTCTCCCTGGCCTGCTACCACCCTCATCCCCTGATGATGATTATGCCCCCTCTTCACCCAGCTCTCATGTGCGATCAACTACATCATCATCCACTAATGTCTGTCCATCACTTATGTCATCCTCACCAGTCTCATGGTCACGTCCCTGACTGCTTGACATGTGCTCCAACCTGACTGTCATCATGGCTAGTGGCACGCCTAAGGGAGGAGGTAGCAGACCTCTCCTCCAAGTTTATGATGTCTTGTAGCTGCTGACTGTCCGCACTAAGCTCATCCTCGCTGAAAAACAGAGCAGAGCCTACAGCATGCACTACTCCCTGATCATAAGGAGCAGGGAGTAGTGCATGTTTCTGGGCCATGTCAACTAAGTGTGGTGTCAGAGGAACCAACCGATTCCTAGCTGTATGTATCTGTTGTCACCTGAGATGATCTTGAAGAGCAAGTCAACCATTCCAGTACAGCTGAAATGTTGGTCAAAACAAGACAGGGGCAACTCTGGCCTGATGCTGCGGCTGCTGCAACCACCACCTCTTATTCTTCTGCTACTTGTTCTGGCTACAACAACATTTTTGCCTCTACCCATTCCTTTTGAGGGCCCAGGCAATTGTTTGTTGACCATAGTGTACAGTAACTGAATCAGTAATGTAACAGATAAAGTAATAAGTATGAATGGTGCAACAGATAGACTAAAAGAAGCACGCCTACATATTAGATCTGCTGTTGACAATAAGTCTGATGCACTGTAATTCTATGTCTAACTAAACAGATTAATTGTTTAATGTTGCAGCAAATTAACTAGGTACATGCACCTATATATTAGACCGGCTGTTGAGACAAAGTCTGATGCACAGTCAGTCTTCGTATAACAGAACAAATTCAGAATCAATAGCACAGCAGTGATACAAGATGCACAGGGAAATTACACAGAGCCTGCTGTCTCCCTGCACTGTCCCTGCAGTCTCCCTATGCTCTCCCTACAGAGTATGACATTTTCCCTATGATCTCTCTACACTGTCCATGTACTGTCCCTATCCAATATTCTACAATTAAAAGATTGACAAAACACTATCCCTAGCACTTGCCACATCTCTCCCTATACTCAGCTTGCAGGACAATTAGGCTGGAATTAGGCTTTTTATAGGGCTTTGACATCACAGGGCATGGCTATCTGCTGATTGGCTGGCTGCATGGCATTATGGGTCATATCTCCTTCCCGAGCCTCTTACTTTCACTTTGTAACTTGTTTAGCCACGATTATAGGAAAAACAATTTGTGTCATCAAAGTAAGGGGATATTCGGATTTTTAGCGAATCAAAGTATTCCTAAAGTTCGGATTGAATTCAATTTGTTTTACTTCGATTCTCTCAACATTAGTCACAATATTTTCATTTAACATTGGTAGGATTAAAGAATAAAAAATATTCATTTGTGAAGGTGATTCTACATCATCTGTCTGATGTTTATTTTATGGATGTTCCAGTGATGAAAGCAGTAAACCCATGGTTCATAGAAAGTTTATATGTTTCCTTTTACAATACAACTTCCCACTTCCCATCTGGGCCATTTGCCCCCATCCTGACCAGGCCTAATTTTGCAAAAATGACATATCTTACTTTATGTGGTAATAACTTTGGAACGCCTTTACTTATCCAAGTCATTCAGAGATTGTTTTCTCGCGACACATTGTACTTCATGACAGTTAAAATTTGAGTCAATATAGTTTACCTTTATTTATAAAATAAAATACCAAATTTACCAAAAATTTTGAAAAATTCACAATTTTCTAAATTTCAATTTCTCTGCTTTTAAAACAGAAAGTGATACCTCATAAAATATTTATTACTTAACATTCCCCATATGTCTACTTTATGTTGGCATCATTTTGGAAATGTAATTTAATTTTTTTAGGACGTTAGAAGGCTTAGAAGTTTAGAAACAATTCTTCACATTTTTAAGAAAATTGCCAAAACCCACTTTTTAAGGACCAGTTCAGGTCTGAAGTCACTTTGTGGGGCCTACATAGTGGATACCCCCATAAATGACCCCATTGTAGAAACTACACCCTCAAGTTACTTAAAACCGATTTTACAAACTTTGTAAACCCTTTAGGCGTTCCACAAGAATTAAAGGAAAATGGAGATCAAATTTTTAAATTTCACTTTTTTGGCAGATTTTACATTTTAATCCAATTTTTTCTTTAACACATCGATGGTTAACAGCCAAACAAAACTCAATATTTTTTACCCAGATTCTGCGGTTTACAGAAACACCCCACATGTGGTCATAAACTGCTGTATGGGCACACGGAAGGGCGCAGAAGAAAAGGAACTCCACATGGTTTTTAGATGCCATGTCCCATTTGAAGCCCCCCTGATGCACCCTTACAGTAGAAACTCCCAAGAAGTGACCCCATTTTGGAAACTAGGAGATAAGGTGACAGTTTTATTGGTACTATTTTTGGGTACATATGATTTTTTGATCATTCATTATAACACTTTATGGGGCAAGGTGAACAAAAAATTGGTTGTTTTAGCACAGTTTTTATTTATTTATTTTTACAGCGTTCACCTGAGGGTTTCGGTCAAGTGACATTTTTATAGAGCAGATTGTTATGGACGTGGCGATACCTAATATGTATACTTTTTCTTATTTATTAAAGTTTTACACAATAATAGCATTTTTGAAACAAAAAAATTATGTTTTAATGTGTCCATGTTCTGAGAGCTATAGTTTTTTTTATTTTTTGAGAGATTTTCTTATGTAGGGGCTCATTTTTTGCGGGATGAGGTGACGGTTTTATTGGTACCATTTTGTGGGACATACGCCTTTTTGATCACTTTTTGTGATGTAAGGTGACAAAAATTGCTTGTTTTGACGCGGCAATACCAAATATGTCTATTTTATTTTTTCTATTTAAAAATAATAATAATTTATTCCTTACTTGGGGAATTTTTTTTTACATGTGAAACCTTTTTTTTATTTTATTTTTTTAACACTTAATTTTTTTATTTTTTATTTTACACTTTTCGTCCCCCATAAGGTCATACAAGACCTCTGGGGGACATTTACTTCACTTTTTCTTTTTTTTTTTCCACTGTTAATTTCTCCTGTAACTGGGGCTGACATAGTAGACCCCAGTTACAGGAGAAATGCACCCCCCAGAGAGGCTGTACAGCCCAATACAGTGCTGTACAGCCTCAGTGCAGGGCTGATCGAGGTCTCTGAAAGACCTTACACAGCTCCTGCACTCTCCGGTCTTTGAACAGGAAGCGCATAGCATATGCAGCGATCCAGAAGGCAGGGACACTGTGGGTCTCTCTGGGTTGCCCTGCAGTCACTCACAGCGGGCAACCCAATCAGCAGCTGCACGATTAGCGTGCAGCTGCAGTTTCTGAACGGACGTTCTGGAATGTCCATTCAGAAATAGAGAACCACCTCCCGGACATTTATAGTCAACGTGAGGATGGGAGGTGGTTAAAGGGTTGGCCAATTTCTGACTACTGTTGACCAATGCATATGTATATTGATTATATGACACTTTGTTGATTTTCTTTGCTATTTGCTGTATATCATAAGTTATGTCCCCTTCTTGGGCAAATCTTCTTTGCTGTCCATATAGAGATCCTGTCCATAAGACTGCCACTGATGGAGAGTCAAGTGACTAGGCAAAATTACTCCAGCCACATCACTGAGCCTTTCCCACTCAAATACACCACATCTGCCACCTGCACTTGCAACATGAGCATTCAGTGTAGGTGCAGTGTATTTGAATAGAGGAGAATGAGTGATTTTCCTGGTCATGTGATCCTCCATCAGCAGTCATTTTATGGACAGAACCTTTGCGTGGACGGCACAAAATAATTAACCAATAAGGGAGAATACCTTATGAAATATAGCAAATGGCAAAGCCTATATTAGTAAGTGCCATATAATCATCTTACAAACACATGGATCAATAATAGCTGGGAAGTGGTCAACCCATTTAACCACATATTTCTGCACACTTTTGACCACTGTTCCTTCCCGGCAATCGCCTGCTCATTAGCAGAGGAGACTGCTAATATCATATGCAGTGATCTCCTCCTCAGTATGGGAAGGAGCGATCGCTTACGCCATTGCTCGTCCCCATACTGTATCACTGCTTCCAGGCAGCATATCGTGATTACACACCACGATCTGCCGCCTGCAAGGGATGATCTTTAAACCTGCTAAAAGATTCAGATTAATCAGTAGCAGTCTAAGGCTACTTTCACACTCGCATTTTGTGCAGATCCGTCATTGACGGATCCATTCAGATAATACAACCGTCTGCATCCGTTCTGAACGGATCCGTTTGTATTATCTTTAACATGGCCAAGACGGATCAGTCTTGAACACCATTAAAAGTCAATGGAGGACGGATCCGTTTTCTATTGTGCTAGATTGTGTCAGTGAAAACGGGTCCATCCCCATTGACTTACATTGTGTGCCAGGACGGATCCGTTTGGCTCAGTTTCATCAGACGGACACCAAAATGCTGCAAGCAGCGTTTTGGTGTCCGTCTCCAAAGCGGAATGGAGACTGAACTGATGCAAACTGATGCATTCTGAGCGGATCCTTTTCCATTCAGAATGCATTAGACTGCAAACTGATCCGTTTTGGACCGCTTGTGAGAGCCCTGAACGGATCTCACAAACGGAAAGCCAAAACGCGTGTGTGGAAGAAGACTTACACGACTGGTGGTTAGCAATAATCTGAACAATTATCTTCAGGTGTAATAGAGCCTTTTGTCTTCATTTCCTGGCCATGTGAGAACCAGTTTTATCATATTGTTTGATGGTCAAGTGATGACTGCACTTGAGGATACCTTCAAAGTTTTGGACATTTTCCAGAATATTGTCCTTCATGTATGAAAGTAATGATGGACTAGCATTTCTCTTTACTTAGCTGAGTGGTTTTTACCATAATAAGGTTAAACACTGTATGGAACTGTGTGCCAATCCTACCTCTGCAAAACACAACTGATGATCTCAAACACATTATAAAGGCAAGGAATTCCACAAATATACTCTTGAGATGACATATCTCTTAAATGAAAACCATTCTAGATGACTACCTCAAAAAGCTGATCGAGAGAATGCCAAGAGTGTGCAAAGAATGACTGTCATCAAAACAGAAGGGGCTAGTTTGAAGGTTCTAAAATATAAAACATTCTTGTTTCTTTAACACTTTTTTCTTTACTGCTAAACTCCATATATTTTGCTCCACTGTTTTCATGTCTTCAATATGAATACAATGTAAAAAAAAAACTTTTTTACTGTACCTGCAGTGGAGGAGAACTCTTTCCTCCCAACAATCGCCTGGCTGATCTGGCTGTCTAATATAGCCTTAAGAATGAAGGAAGAAATGAAGATTGCAGATTTAGTGCCTTCTTACTTAAGGAAATCACTAACATATGTAAACTTATGTTTTTCATGTCAAGGTCTCCATAGCTTTTAAACATGTGTAATCATTATTTTTGGACCCTAGGGTAACATACCAAATTATTATATATCAAACTCATAAAGTGATAATAATAAGAACCTTTGAATCACTGGTTATTTTCAATAGAGCATACAGTATGTAGCCCAACTACCACCAAATGTCAGCACACCCATTCTCCCTGCTCTTATGTAAACCAAAAAATATTATGTTACAAAATTGTATTTTTTTTTTCATTTCTCTTTTTTTTACTCATCTTGATTTATTAACTTATTTTGATATGTATATATATTTTGACAAATACGAGAGAATATACAATAGGATAATGCAATATGAAAAGAAAAACCTGTATACTGATAAATGTCATGCAATTCACGCTGCTAATTTGAAATAAAAATTACTGAATATGCAGCTGATAAAATCTGAAGCAGACATTGAGACAGATTAGAATAATAATAATAATGACACTTTTCACATCACAGACACAAACGATTAACAACAACCATTGTTGAACATAGGAAATCATTCAATAAATATATATATATATAATGTCAATTTCTGCTTAGGATAGGGTATGCATAGCTATGAATTACAAAAGGTGCACTATAGGACAAAGAGGGCTTGAGGCTAGGGCTTGGCTATTGGTAATTACAAGGGAGCAGGGTTCAATTACTCTCTTTGTTACTCAGAAAGAGTAAACTAATCATGTAATTATTTGGACAAAGCCCCAAATTATAAATTGGTATTCAATATTAAAATTTGACTCCTGTATGAATCAATTCTACCCAATCAAAAGTGCTCCAACTGACCTGAAAATATGACACTTCGAGGTCTCCTATGACTCATAAATTTTCTCTCTCTTGTCCTTCTCTTTTTTATATATTTTTTTCTGTCTCCCTTCTACTCTCCATTTTTCAACTCTTTAATGCAATCACAGCAATAGCAAATAATGTCAGAGTGACACAGACCTATAGCTATTGTATTAACAAGCAGTCTGTTCAAAAACATACTGTTTCATTGCATGTGGTATGCTGTTCTACCTCACAGAATGCCCACAGTTTATTAAATCTCAGGGTTGTGTCTCTGACAAGCTGATCTGCAGGATGGGGGCACCACAGGGAACTGTGCTGGCACCGTTCCTCTTCACCCTCTACACTGCAGACTTCTCCATCAACTCCCCAGGCTGCCACCTACAGATTGTTCTCTGATGACTCTGCCATAGTTGGCCTTATCGCAGGTGAGGATGACTCAGATCAATGCGGGCAAAACCAAGGAGTTGGTGGTGGATTTCCGCAGACACAGACCATCTGCATTGATTCCTGTGAACATACATGGAACAGACATTGAGGTGGTGGACTCTTATAAGTACCTGGGTGTTCACCTGAACAACAAACTGGACTGGAGCCATAACACTGATGCTTTTTTCAAAAAGCGTCAGAGCAGACTCTATCTGTTAAGGAGACTGAGGTCCTTTGGAGTGCAGGGGGTGCTCCTAAAGACCTTCTTTGACTCAGTGGTGGCATCAGCCATATTCTATGGTGTGGTTTGTTGGGGGAGCAGCTTATCTCTCCCTGAAAGACAGAGATAAGATAAGCTAATTAAGGAGGCGAGCTCTGTCCTAGGTTGTCCCCTTGATCCAGTGCAGGTGGGTGACATAAGAACGCTAGCAAAATTAACATCACTGTTAGACAATGTCTCCCACCCCATGCACAAAGCTGTTGTGGAGCTGGAGAGATCCTTCAGTGACAGAATGCTGCATCCTAGGTGCACAAAGGAATGTTATCAAAGGTCCTTCCTCCCAGCAGCGGTTAGGATTTATAACCACCACTGTTCCCAGAAACCCAGAAGTGAATTTTTTAAGTAAATTCTGTTATGTTTTTCTTGTATTTTTACTCTTTAATTTTTAATTACTCTTATTTTTGCACCTGTTGTGAATGTGATTGCTGCTGTTATGACAAAATTTCCCCACTCAGAGACAATAAAGGGATTTTCTTCTTCTTAAAAAGATTCGAGAAATTGTCACTTATTGGGAGCAGATGGTTGCCACTGTTTATACTCACAGTAATATTGAAAAAGCAGAGTCTTGTTCTGAACAACTGCCTAAAAACTCTCCTTACAGTACTGGGTTCAAATCTGTACAAAAACAATATCTGCATGGAGTTTGCATGTTCTCCCTATGTTTGTGTGAAGGCGTACAAATGTGCAATATTTCTAAAAGGAGATAATTTTTACAGACCACAAAGTAAGTACCAGCACTGTTCTAAAAGCTGTGATAATCCTTTATTCTTGAGTACAGCAAGCACACACAAATAATCAGGGCACCTTGACTGTAAACGCGTTTTGGACAAACTAGATGTCCTTAATCATTACCCTGGTAATAATGACGAAACATAGGTCTTTTGTTTTCCACTCTTTCATTAGCCAGACATTTTATTATGAGGCAGATTTAAACAATGACAAGTCACAAGTTTGCAAACCTGATTATTAAATAGTAGCAATGTTGCAAGTTTTGTTTTCCATAATTAAAAGACAGGAGGCACAATTAAACATCCCTCCCTTTCTACAAACACACTGCACACAGGTATTGTCATTTTGCAATGGTATATTAATGCCATCAATGAATTGAATTTAACTGGTATATTGAAACAGGGAAGAACACCAAATAACAAAAGCTGTAAAACTGAGCATATATGTCATGTGTGGAACCATAGTAACTCTATATACCAACCCAACAAAACCACACATGTAGTATAGAGAAATATGTTTTATTGAACATAATTGCTTCAAGACATAATATCACAAAAACACATCATAAAATCAGCAGGTGAGAACCATGAAACCAACATCTCCCCCGACACTGATACTGTCAGCATGTATCACAAGTGCAAATAGCATATAAATAAGGGTAGTTGCACATACCTGACAATAAAAAAAAAAAAAGTTAAAGTGACAATAGTATTGCATACAGTACAATCATCTGTGATGGGTCAGAAATGGAACAATATGTAAGTCTAATACCTATCACACAGATTGCCAATTTACATATAAAAATCCCAAACACACTTTGGTCTAAAATAGTGGCTCCAACTTGGGAATATCTCATTAAATATCATTAGTGGCAATCAAAGTGGTATCATTATAAATCAGATATTACCAAACACAGACACATAACATACTGAGCCTGGTATCCATGTAGGGGGGAGAGAGAGAACAACTCCCTGGCGTATGTTTCACCTAAGCTTTATCCAAGGGAATACGGTCACTGAGTTGCTATCCACCATATAAACCCATTACTCAACTGAGATCACTTCACAATTATTATTTTGCTCCAATCAGGTACAGAGATAGGGGAGGGGTTGTGTTCCGGGCCGAGCACCGCGTCATTCTGATCGCGCCTACTGAACGCATGACCTATCCTGTAATCACTGCGAGATGCGAGGCATTCTCTGAATACATAGTTGCGGTCATGTGATCATACCACATGACCCGCCGCAAGACTGTGGTTAATCACATAACTCATGCGCCGTTGTGGAATCTCCACTAATGTAGTGATTATATGTTTTGAAGTGGGCGGATCAACCGGCAAGTAGGTGTGTTACTGAGGTCAACACCAACGTAAACTCCAGCACACAATAACCGGCACATTAACCGCAAAACATAGAGGGGCAGAGACACTATATGGACATATGATCACGTGAAACAAAAGGTGATGATGACTCAAAGAAGTGAAAGTGCCATGGTGCAATGAAAGTGCTTAATGCCATGCAGTGCCTTGCAGGGGCGTGATTTTATAATGTGTTTTTGTGATATTATGTCTTGATGCGATTATGTTCAATAAAACGTTTTTCTCTATACTACATGCGTGGTTTAGTTGGGTTGGTATATATATTGAAACAGTACAATATGTTAAGTTTAATTGCTATATACTGCAGTACAATTCACTGAATTATATTGGTATATTAACACAGTAAAATGAGCTTAATTAAACCTGTATATTAATACACAAAAATGAATTGAATTAAACTGTATATATACAGTAAAAATCTGTTAAATTAAGCTAAATAATGTGTGAAATTGAACTGGCAATTTGTCATAGGAATATGCATTACATTAAACTGGTATATTGATGCACCTGTAGCGATCTAAGCAGAGGCTGTTCCTGGTGCAGTGGTGCAGATGTGAGATTATCATAGTGCTGGATGACATGTCTGGTCTTGTCAATTGAGAGGCAAGGGGGAGCTTCTTCAGCAGCAAGGCCAGCTTTTATATGAATCAATTTGTTCACCTCTAGATGATAACCTACTTTAAAGAGGACCTTTCACTAGTTTAAAAACTAAAAACTAACTCCCAGGCTATGAGCTGTGCGCTACGATTGGCCAGCGCTGCAGCAAGAGACAACCCTAATACAAAAACTCCGCCCAGTACAACAGAGGGAGCTGCAGACACCGGAGCCTATACCGGGCGAACGGAGCGGTGCCCAGACATACTAGTAAGTGCAGGGGGACCCCTGGGCGCTGCTCTGCCCACTGATATAGTTAGTTTTTAGTTTTTAAACTAGTGAAAGGTCCTCTTTAACTCTTACTCAACATATGACATACTACTATGCCACAGCAGGAAGTGACTTCCTGCAAATTAACGTAGTAGTATGTCATCATGATCAGGCAGGCACTGGAGCTGTGCGTGCATGATCAATGCAGGGGCCCGTCTACCATATCTTCCAGCATCGCTGCAAAAGCTGATGCCGGCTGATTAAGCCCTTATATGCCACAATCAACTCTGACCGCACCATATAAGAGATTTTCAGAGGGAGGGGGCTCCCTCTGCCTCTCCATCAGCAGCTCGCGCTGTGTAATGACCAGATATATCAAAATATCACATTATTATCTATCCCTTCAAGTGAACGCCGGAAAAAAAAAAAAAAAAAACTGTGCAAAAACAGTCATTTTATGGTAACTTTACCCCAAAAAAGTGTAATGCTGAACTTTAAAAAAAATCATATGTACACAAACCTAGTAGAAAAAATAAAAATGAATATGGTTTTCAGAAAATGGAGACACATAAGCATTATTTTTTATTCAAAGATGCTTTATTATATAAATCTGAAACAAAAAAATATACATATTTGGTATTGTCACATCCGTAACAACTTGCTTTTTAAAAATGACACATGATTTATTCTGTTAGGTGAAAACCATAAAAAAACAAAAAATAAAAACAGTGCCAGCACAGCAATTTTTTTTGGTTACCTTGCCTCACAAAAAGCATAATATCGAATGATAAAAATAATATGTGCCTCAAAATAGTACCAATAAAACTGTTACCTTGTCCCATAGTTTCCAAAATGGGGTCACTTTTTTGGAGTTTCTATGTAGGGGTACATCAGGGGGTCTTCAAATGCAACATTGCAACTTAAAATTATCCCAGTAAAATCTGCCTTCCAAAATCCATATGTTGCTCCTTCCCTTCTGTGCCCTGCCATATGCCTATACAGCAGTTTATGACTACAGATGAGTGAATCAAAGTTGACAAAGTCGAATTCGATTTGAATTTCAGTAAAAATGTAATTTGCACCAAAAATGAATTTCCTCACGCTTCGTGGTAACAAATCGCATTTTTCCCTAAAATGTCTGCTGCACATGTTAGGACATGGAGCAAGGAACTCGGGGAACGAGGGATCACCCACAATGCCATGCATGCAGCTAATCAGCAGCCAGCCAACCCTGTGATGTCACAGCCCTATAAATCGCCTCAGCCATCTTGGATTCAGCCATTTTCCAGTGTACTTAGTGCAGGGAGAGACATCAGCAGGGACAGTGGTAGAAAAGACTTACAACTAAAACTTTTAATTAGCTGTATAGAAGTTCAGGGAAAGGATAGGGAGGAATCATTCCACAGTATTGAAGCAGAACAGGGTTCAGTAGGGGAGTTTACAGCCGAGGTAATAAGAACAATCCTTACACCTTGCTACACTGACTGGGGATCCAAATTGCCATTATACAGCCCTGTAATTCCAGCATACAATTTTTATTAATGGGGTGCCAGTGCTGCTTGATACAGCCATTAACAGAGTTTATTACAAGGAAATATTTCTACGTCGTATTTGCCCTTGTGCGGTACAGTTATTTGTTCTAAAGCATTTTTTGGCTTGTATGTGTGGGGGGAAAAAAAGAACTTATTAGCAGTTGTGTGGGGAAGTGAGAAAATTGCAGCCCTATTTGGTGTGTATTAGTGGCAAAAAATATATATTATTTGCCATTCAGCGGTGCAGTTATATGTTCTAAAGCCCTTTTTGGCGTTTATTAGTGGCAAAAAAATATATACTTGGCGTTGTGTGGTGAAGTGAGAAAATGACATCCTTTTTGGTGTGTATTAGGGGCAGAAAATATATATGTTTGCCGTTCAGCGGTGCAGTTATATGTTTTAAAGCCCATTTTGGCATGTATTAGTGGCAAAAAAAGATATATTATTTGCTGTTCTGCGGTGCAGTTATATGTTATGAAGCCATTTGTGGCATGTATTAGTGACAAAAAAATATATATTTGCCGATCAGCGGTGCAGTTATATGTTCTAAAGCCTTTTGTGCCATTTAAAAGTGTAAAAAAGTAAAAGCTTATTAGCCGTTGTCTGGTGGTGAGACATTTACAGACTTTTTTGGGGTGTTTTAATTTTCTTTTTCTTTACCTATTTATTTGATCTAACAATATGTCAGACACAGAAGTGACAGGTCCTGCATGTGGGAGTGGCAGAGGCCTAATGTTTCTTGCGCAGGAACAGGACGCAGCAGAGTAAGGGGGTGTGGCAGCAGGAGTCGCAGCGAGAGGCCTGAGCTCCTGGTGTCATCTACCGGTAGTGTCTCAACCAGCAACCGAGCAGTTCTTAAATGGTTGACTCGGTCTTTCCGTTCACCCCAAGTGACATCAGACACCCCCAGCCAAAATTTGGTGGGTTCGTCAGACACAACCCTTAGTTGGCATGGCCCAGGAGCAGGCCCTGTGCACTCACCTGTCCTCAACCTACCTCTATCCTTTTCTGTTCCCTCAACCAGACAAGTATTCTATGCTGTGGGCTCAGCTCCACTATACAGCGAGTACGAGCTACTAGAGGACAGTTAGCAGCTACTGGCCAGCCAAGATGTGGAAGAGACACCCAACGCTTTTTCCGGTAGGTGGGCAAGTAGTGATGAGGAGAGTGGATTGGGAGCTGGTGTTGCGAGCGGTCAGACTCCTGACCCAGAGACAGTTGAGGAGGACATCAGTGACGTGCAGACAGTGCTTGATGATGATGATGTAGCTGATCGCAGTTGGGAGCCGGGTGAATTAGGAGCTTCATCATTATCGGGAGAAGAGGGTGGCAGCTTGCCCTTGAGGCAGCGGGGAGCCAGCAAGTGGCAAGGGTGTCAGCAGGATGGCAGCAGTGGGAGGTCGGAAGCCAAACATCCACGGGGGTAAACCCACCCGCTTTGCAGGAGCCGACCAGTCCGGAAAGTAGTGGTGCAGGAGTTCACAGAAGCAGCAGAGGTAGCAGTCAGTGAGTGCGGAGAGTTGGGAGTAAAATCACGACTCAGTGGTGATTTTTAGCAATACTGATGGATTACTGACCAAATGCTGACCGAGTAAAGGCGGATGCTCCACAGACAGGATCCGTTTTTTGGGGGTTATTGTTCTGACGGATCAGAGGAAGGGCAAAATAATCAGTGACGTCAACACAAACTTACTGCTGACACCCTCTCCACTCTGTTGGGGGGGCTCTACTTGTATAAGCGTTTAATAGAACAGGTTCTGTAGAAATCTATGTGGAATCAGAGAATTGGTGTAAAAGGAGTGCGCTCCTTCACGCTATAGTAGAATCTTGGGCCTCTGCACAATTCTTTATACCTGGAGGTAACATTGACCTGTAAGGCTGAGTTCACACTTGAGTTATTTGGTCAGTTTTGGCCCCGTAACTGCCCAAAGAAATGAAGTGTGCAGTGATTCTAAGAGCGACGCCTGTCATCTACATGTTTCCCTACCACAGCAGACTCCCTATGCGTGTTACTGCAAGGCACAGTGTTCTACACCACTATAAAGGCTCTCTACAGCAAGAAAATAGCCATTTTGTAATGCTATTCACCACAAATAAATTCAAATCTAACCAAATTTTTTCAGAAAATTTGGTGAACTGGCCGAATCGAATTTTTGAGAAATTTGCTTGTCTCTATTTATGACCACATATGGGGTTTTTCTGTAAACTGCAGAATCAGGGTAGTAAACATTGAGTTTTGTTTTGCTGTTAACTCTTGCTGCCTTACAGGAAAAATTGATTAAAATGGAAAATCTGCAAAAAGAAGTGACATTTAGAAATGTCTCCTCTATTTTCTTTTAATTCTTGTAGAACACCAAAAGGGTTAACAACATATATAAAATCATATTTGAATAACTTGAGGGGTGTTGTTTCTAAAATGTGGTCATTTCTATTATATAAGCCCCACAAAGTGACTTCATAACTGAATTGGTCCATCATAAAGCGTTTTTTGGAAATTTTCTTAAAAAATTTAAAACTTACATCTAAAATTGTACTCCATCTAACATCCCCAAAAAATAAAAACACATTTACAAAATGTTGCCAACATATTTGTCAATATTTTTCATAAATTATTTTTTTATAAAAATAACAGTCTCAATATTGCTTGAATAAGTAGAAGCATTCTAAAAGTATTACCACTTAAAATGACACTTAAAAATGGCTTAGTCCTTAAAGGGGTTGTCTAATCACAGACGATGGGGGCATATCGCTAGGATATTCCCCCATTGTCTTATAATGCTGGGTTCACACCTGAGCGTACTGGATGGAACGCTCTGTATGCGTGATTCTACGGGCGTCTCACATACCCGGCTCCTGTGCAAGCGAACGCCCATTGTCGCGCTTTCCCTGAAGTCTATGTACGGGAACATGCGACACTACGCCCCAAAGAAGCTCCTGTACTTCTTGGGGCGTAGGGCGTTTTACAGTGCGTTCGTACGCGCTGTAAAACGCTCAGGTGAGGACCATTCCCATAGGGAATAATTGGTTCTTGCCTGTTGAGCGTTTTACATCGCATAGGAACGCGCTGTAAAACGCTCAGGTGTGAACCCAGCCTAAGTGTGGGTCCCACCGCTGGCCCATGCACCTATATCTAGAACGGAGCTCAAAAGTGGTGGAGAGCGTACTGTGCATGCGCAGCCATCCTCCATTCATTTCCTATGGGGCCGCGGTGTACTCCCATTCACTTCTATAAGGAGTGTGCTTGGTGATTGCCTGACCGGAGTTCTCCAGCCACCACCTTGCGGGGCTCCATTCCCGATATAGGTATGGGTCCTAGCGGTGAGACCCACACCTATAAGACAATGGGGCATATCCTAGCGATATGCCCCTGTTGTCTGAGATGAGACAACCCCTTTAAGGTGAAAACTGCCACCCTGGAGGGGTTATTCACTTCAGAATAAATCCAGGATCCCATGATTTCCTTGTGCAAAGTTTGGTGAAAGACACAAGTAATAACATGGCAAACAAAAGAAACATTTTTGTCTTGTCTTTTGAGTTTTCAGTGTGTTTTCTAAATATCTGTGTCCTGAAAGAAAAAAGCATGTATTACAGGCAGAACAATTCCACGTTAATAGTTGTCCATAAAAAGTTAAACCTTCACATATGCAAACTCTGCACAGTTGCTTTTAAAGAACGGATCGGCTTGACACAGCTATTGTTTCATTGTTGTCCACGGAGTGGTCATACTTGTAACCCAACTATTTTTGAGTCTGCAGCATGTAATAAAACAGCAGCCTTTATCCCCAGAAATCCATGGTATTAGCATTTCCCTGTTAATTAGAAATTTTCAGAAAGTTCATTGATTTTTTTGGGAGGTTATCTCTTTAATAAGAGAGTATATAGTCATGGCAATGAGCAGAATCAATTGTAATAATAGCTATCTGGTTTACAAAAGGTCCCACTAGTGCAATAAAATAGCAGCTGTCACAGAGTTCACTGTGTGTTCTTTTTTTTTTTTTTACTGCTGGAGAGAAAATGTTTTCTTAACATTCTGTTAAATTAAAATCCAACATCTCTAAACTGGTGTGACTACTTTTGAGGCAGATATATGGTTGGCTTTAATTTAACATGGTAAATTAAGATCTCTTTACACAGCCCTCTGCTGCCGATAAACAATGATTCCGTATACTGTGGAGGAGATCCCTGCATGTACATTTAACGGTCTTCTTCACTGACGAGCAGGTGGTTGTCAGGAAGGAACGCTTCCTTCCCGACAATCGCCTGCTCAATTGAGCAGTGTAAGGCTACTTTCACACCTGCGTTCAGGTGTCCGCTCGTGAGCTCCGTTTGAAGGGGCTCACAAGCGGCCCTGAACGCAGCCGTCTGGCCCTAATGCATTCTCAGTGGAGGCGGATCCACTGAGAATGCATCCGCCTGCCAGCGCTCAGCCTCCGCTCCGTTCAGTGAGCGGACACCTGAACGCTGCAAGCAGCGTTCGGGTGTCTGCCTGGCCGTGCGGAGGCGAGCGGATCCGTTCCGACTTAGAATGTAAGTCAATGGGGACGGATCCGCTTGAAGATGGCACCATATGGCTCAATCTTCAAGCGGATCCGTCCCCAATTGACTTTCAATGTAAAGTCTGAACGGATCCGCTCAGGCTACTTTCACGTTCTGAACGGAGCCACCGTCTGCATTAATATGAGCAGATCCGTTCAAAACGGATCCGATCGAACGCTAGTGTGAAAGTAGCCTAAAAGAGCCTTTAATCTCTGAGGCTGGGTTCACACCTGAGCGTTGCGCAAATGCGCGTTTTTATGCGCGATTTTGTCGCGCGTTTTTATGCGCGTTTTTTGTAATAGTAAACGCGCGTTTGACGCGCGTTTGGGTGATTGACAGCAGTGTTGTCCAAAGAGTCTATGGCCCAAACGCGCGTCAAACGCGCCAAAAAAAGCTCATGTACTTGTTTGAGCGGCGGGCGTTTTACAGCGCGATCGTACGCGCTGTAAAACGCCCAGGTGTGAACCATTCCCATAGGGAATCATTGGTTCTTGCCTGTTGTGCGTTTTACAGCGCGTAGGAACGCGCTGTAAAACGCTCAGGTGTGAACCCAGCCTGAGATTTACCTTGCTGTGGATAGCGTAAAACATTTTATAATGCAATTGTTTCTAACCCCCCATGGAGCTCCATATAGTGCTTGACTTCCACGACTGCTTGACCTCATGTGACCATATCCAATCTTGACACTCACAACAGTGGCATTCCATGGCAGTTTAGAAGTGGGCACCAATATTTATTCAAACGAAAATGAAAAAGGTTCTAAAGCTAGCCATTCATTAGTGATTATAGATGTTTTTTTTGGAAAAACATGTTGTTCATGGTTGGTCTGTGAAGGTTGCAGTTTTAGACCACAATTCTATTAGTCAAAAAGACAGATCACTGATCAACCTGTAACATAATATGCCATGATCTCTAAAGTAATCTGGGCTTCCATCAATGGGATGCAGATTTGTTGCTTGGCATGAGTGACTTTTTAACTACAGCAATGACAATGACTAAAGAAATCCAACATGGAGTATAAACTTTCAACAGACATCTGCCATCAGTCAAGCTCATTCATGTCAAATAGAGGTATTGATGGTTAACAGAAAATAGTCAATAGTATATGGTCAACTTTACACATTGATTAGATGATATGTAGTGTTGGATGATCATCTGCCGGGACATGCACAAGTAGTCCCACAACATGGACAGTGACATACCAGATGTATTAGTCGAATTTGCGATCTCCATTCATTATTTTTTTCAATGCGAAATATCGGCAATATAATTTTCGCATGCATGAGCACACCAGTTATAATAATTTTTTCTAGTACCGTTTGTCACTGTGTGCAGCAGAGGGAACACAGCAAAACTGCAAACAAATGCTGCTGTACCCAAATGCACTATATATAAAGTATATTGTTGGTATATAACACCCCGCTTCTATCAGTTTTTTGGAGGGTGACTGGTATATCACACCAGTTATAACTATTTTTTCTAATTGCGTTTGTCACTCTGTGTAGCTGCAGTATTGCTGCAGAACCGCACACAACTGCTGCACAATACAAATCCACTATAATATGTTTTCTATGTTAGAAAGTATATTATAAGTGTATTAAACCCCTCTGTACTGCACACCTATCAATAGTACACTTAAACCAGTCCTTAAAATAAATTTTTGTGGACCTATTTGATAGCGTTTTTGTCCCTAACAGTCTTTCCCGGCTCCACACAGCAACCTCTCTCTACACTGGCAAAAGACTGAATGTAAAATGGCGGCCAGATCAGGTTTATTTATAAGGTAGGGGGTATGTCCATGTGCTGAAACTTTTCAATTGCCTGTCCTGTACCACCTGATGGATGTGTCATGGGTCAAAGTTCTTCACAATGTAAAACATTATGGAGGGAGCGAACATCGCCATATGTTCGCATGTTCAGCGAATCGCGAACGAGCAAAGTTCGCTGCGAACTGACGGCCGGGCGAACTGTAAGGCCATCACTAATGATATGTTGGAAAATGAGAATGTTGACCTGGATGATTTGGTACTGTGCTTTTAAAGTCTTTTAAAAAACTTCAAGGAGGTTTCCCTCTGGATAATCTTTAGGGATGATCAACAGTGAATGCGATCATTCATTTCAAAGCTCTTTTCAGCCGTCAGCTATCATTCAGGTTTTCTCCATACACATGCATGCTCAGCTCAACAGATTGGACATGTGTTCTCAATGGTGAGAGGTTAATAAGCTGTGTATGTGATGCTTGTAGGCACTAGGCACCTTTAGAACACTTTTTTCCGTTACAAATGATCCATCCATATTTGCTATGTAAATTAGCTGAGGAGGAGATCGCTGCATGGAATAGCAGCGGTCTCTTCCGCTAGCTAGCAGGTGATTGCCGCGAGGGAACGCTTCCCTCCCAACAATCGCTTGCTTAGTCGGCCTGTGTAATACAGACTTTAAATATAACAGGCCCCCCACTCACACCTAATTGTTATCCCATTTATTAAAAAGACCTGACTCTAATTTCACCTTCCAATTATCTGCTAATTCTAAAGGTTCACAAACTTTTGCCACTCACAGATATGCAATATTGGATCATTTCCCTCAATAAACAGATGACCCATGACTAGTGTTGAGCGAGCATGCTCGGATAAACACAGCGTGTGCTCTATTTCTATGCAGATCGCTGTACAGTGAGGGAATCCATCAGTGTGAGTCCAACCTATAGCAATGTCTATATAAGGAGTCAGTGCTTGGGGACACCCCAGTGTATTTAAATCCAATTTAGCCTGTATTTCAGAAACATTTCTGATGGGATTCAAACTTACAACCGTCTGCATTAGAGGCAAGTCACTTAACCACTCAGCTATAAGAGCTGCATAGCCAATTACATTTAAAATTTATATATATATATATATATATATATATATATATACAGTACAGACCAAAAGTTTGGACACACCTTCTCATTCAAAGAGTTTTCTTTATTTTCATGACTATGAAAATTGTAGATTCACACTGAAGGCATCAAAACTATGAATTAACACATGTGGAATTATATACATAACAAAAAAGTGTGAAACAACTGAAAATATGTGTCATATTCTAGGTTCTTCAAAGTAGCCACCTTTTGTTTTGATTACTGCTTTGCACACTCTTGGCATTCTCTTGATGAGCTTAGAAACATAGAAACATAGAATGTGTCGGCAGATAAGAACCATTTGGCACGTCTAGTCTGCCCAATATACTAAATACTATGGATAGCCCCTGGCCCTATCTTATATGAAGGATGGCCTTATGCCTATCCCATGCATGCTTAAACTCCTCCACTGTATTTGCAGCTGCCACTTCTGCAGGAAGGCTATTCCATGCATCCACTACTCTCTCAGTAAAGTAATACCTCCTGATATTACTTTTAAACCTTTGCCCCTCTAATTTAAAACGATGTCCTCTTGTAGCAGTTTTTCTTCTTTTAAATATTCTTTCCTCTTTTACCTTGTTGATTCCCTTTATGTATTTAAAAGTTTCTATCATATCCCCTCTGTCTCATCTTTCTTCCAAGCTATACATGTTAAGGTCCTTTAATCTTCCCTGGTAAGTTTTATCCTGCAATCCATGTACCAGTTTAGTAGCTCTTCTCTGAACTCTCTCCAAAGTATCAATATCCTTCTGGAGATATGGTCTCCAGTACTGAGCACAATACTCCAAAATGAGGTCTCACTAGTGCTCTGCAGAGCGGCATGAGCACCTCCCTCTTTCTACTGTTAATTCCTCTTGCTATACACCCAAGCATTCTGCTAGCATTTCCTGCTGCTCTGTGACATTGTCTGCCTACCTTTAAGTCTTCTGAAATAATGATCCCTAAATCTCTTTCCTCAGATACTGAGGTTAGGACTGTATTACTGATTTTATATTCTGCTCTTCGGTTTTTACTTCCCAGGTGCATTATCTTGCACTTATCAACATTAAATTTTAGTTGCCAGATTTTTGACCATTCCTCTAGTTTTCCTAAGTCCTTTTCCATTTGGTGTATTCCTCCAGGAACATCAACCCTGTTACAAATCTTTGTTTCATCAGCAAAAAGACACACCTTACCATTGAGGCCTTCTGCAATTTCGCTGATAAAGATATTAAACAATATGGGTCCCAGAACAGATCCCTGAGGTACCCCACTGGTAACAATACCTTGGTCTGAATATACTCCATTGACTACAACCCTCTGTTGCCTGTCCCTCAGCCACTGCCTAATCCATTCAACAATATGGGAGTCCAAGCCCAATGACTGCACTTTATTGATAAGCCTTCTATGTGGGACAGTATCAAAAGCTTTACTAAAGTCTAGATAAGCGATGTCTACTGCACCTCCTCCATCTATTATTTTAGTCACCCAATCAAAAAAATCAATAAGATTAGTTTGACATGATCTCCCTGAAGTAAACCCATGCTGTTTTTCATCTTTCAATCCATGGGATTTTAGATGGTCCACAATCCTCTCCTTAAGTATGGTTTCCATTATATTGATATCAGGCTTACTGGCCTATAGTTGCCCGATTCATCCCTACTACCTTTCTTGTGAATGGGCGCAACATTTGCTAATTTCCAATCTTCTGGGACGACTCCTGTTGCCAGTGATTGGTTAAATAAATCTGTTAATGGTTTTGCTAGTTCACTGCTGAGCTCTTTTAATAGCTTTGGGTGTATCCCATCAGGCCCATGTGACTTATTTTTATTAATTTTAGACAGTTGACTTAGAACCTCTTCCTCTGTAAAGACACATGCGTCAAAAGATTAATTAGTCTTCTTTCCTAACTGAGGTCCTTCTCCTTCTCCTCCTTTGTAAAAACTGAACAGAAGTATTCATTGAGGCAGTCAGCTAGTTCTTTATCTTCTTCCATATACCTTCCTTCTTTAGTTTTTAATTTGGTAATTCCTTGTTTTAGTTTCCTTTTTTCATGTATGTATCTGAAGAATGCCTTATCGCCTTTTTTCCCTGACTGAGCTAATTTCTCTTCTGCCTGTGCTTCAGAAGCTCTTATAACTTGTTTGGCCTCTCTCTGCCTAATCTTATAAATTTGTCTGTCACCCTCGTTTTTTTTTTTTTTTTTTTATAATTCCTAAATGCTATCTTTTTTTCAAGAGGTAGTCACCTGAAATGGTCTTCCAACAGTCTTGAAGGAGTTCCCAGAGATGCTTAGCACTTGTTGGCCCTTTTGCCTTCACTCTGTGGTCTAGCTCACCCCAAACCATCTCGATTGGGTTCAGGTCCGGTGACTGTGGAGGCCAGGTCATCTGGCGCAGCACCCCATCACTCTCCTTCATGGTCAAATAGCCCTTACACAGCCTGGAGGTGTGTTTGGGGTCATCATATGATGGTCCAACTAAACGCAAACCGGATGGAATAACATGCTGCTGCAAGATGCTGTGGTAGCCATGCTGGTTCAGTATGCCTTCAATTTTGAATAAATACTTAGCTGCTTTTTTCTTGCCATAATACAAATTCAGTCTATTCAGTAGGACTATGAGCTGTGTATCCACCTGACTACTCCACAACGCAACTGATGGTCCCAACCCCATTTATAAGGCAAGAAATCCCACTTATTAAACCTGACAGGGCACACCTGTGAAGTGAAAACCATTTCCGGTGACTACCTCTTGAAGCTCATCAAGAGAATGCCAAGAGTGTGCAAAGCAGTAATCAAAGCAAAAAGGTGGCTTCTTTAAAGAACCTAGAATATGACATATTTTCAGTTGTTTCACACTTTTTTGTTATGTATATAATTCCACATGTGTTAATTCATAGTTTTGATGCCTTCAGTGTGAATCTACAATTTTCATAGTCATGAAAATAAAGAAAACTGATTTTCTCCTTCATTTGCCAGGATTTGGGGGGGTACAATTTCTCTTTAAGAATGCATTGTGGATGCAAGGAATTGTATCTGGCCTACTAGACTCTCTCTGTAAGGGGAAATGGTACCCCCCTCCCCACCACTAACCCTGCCAAAGGCCTCTCACCCAGTTAAGATGGTTATTTCTGCTCTGTACTGATTAGGGGAAATCACGCTGAAACAGCTATCTGCAGATGAGGCACTGGCTTTGATATAATCCAAGTTAAGAGGTTAAACATTGGTTTATAGAATAGCTACCTTACATCTGGTGGAATTAGAGGCTCAGGTTCTTTCTTTTTTTTTGTAAAAGAGTTAATTTGAATTATCTTTTTTCCCAGGGCAGCATTGTATGGCCTAAGAGACTCCTTACGCCTAATAGGCACTCTCTTTATCATTAACATAACAGTATCTTTCAAATCCATGTTTGTGTGAATGGTTATTCATTTTAGTTGTGTATTCCTGCTATACACATTTATGACATATATCGTCATCTTAAATTATTTTGATAGCAGATGTCTTGGACTGCAGTATGTGGGTTATGGGACAGTGTCACGTGCCGGGATTCGAAGGCAGACATCTGGGACATCAGGGAACTGGTTTATAGGTAAAACAAACCAAGGATACAGACTAACGCACAGGTGCACTACACGGAACAGCGGGTGAGGACACACTGCGCCAATGCTCTGGAGGGGCATGACTATAAGCAACACCTGGTATTCACTAGAGCCTCAGATGGTGAGGATAGGCTTGGGCCAAAGGTAGTTGCCAGGGGCTACTCCAGAGCGTAAACGGAGTCAGTGGCAGCTAGTCCAGACAGACCAGGAGGTACCTGAGTTCGGTACCGGAAGGAAGCATAAACATACAGGCACAGAGAGAGACGTGACCAGGAGCAACGGAATACATGGATAGCAACAGAATCAGATACCTGCGCCGCAAGCAATAGAAGCTAAGCGGCCCCAGGCAGAGCTGCACAGAACAGAGATACCAGGCACAGAACAGGCTAGAGCAGAAACAGAAGCAGTTACCTGCACCGCAAGCGATAGGAGCTAAGCGGCCCCAGGCAGAGCTGCACAGAACAGAGATACCAGGCACAGAACAGGCTAGAACAGAAACAGAAGCAGTTACCTGCACCGCAAGCAATAGGAGCTAAGCGGCCCCAGGCAGAGCTGCAAGGGCAATCCCCCTCTGGGGACCACAGGCACCCTCCTCTGAAGGCAGGACAGCCAATAAACAGACATGAACAGAACGGACACAGAAGCCAAAGGCACTACAGGACAGACATGGGACAGGATACATTGGAAGCAGTTAAGCACTGCCAGGCTCTCAGATGCTGTTACACACTGCTAGGTGATACATAGAACAGAACAGGGTAACAGACCATGCCATGATACATCAGGCAGAACAGGTACAGATCAGAACATAACATGAACACCATAACAGAACAGCAACCGGAGCACAGACACTTGATGCAAAACCAGGCGACACCGCGCAGAAGGGTAGATGGAAACCCCCCCCCCCCCAGAACAGAAGCGAGGTGCTGCACCTAGCAGCCACACACAGGACAGCCTGACAAAGACTGAACAGAACACACCATCAGAACCACAGGTCACAGGTCTATATAGCTGGGTAACGAGGCCCCTGGGAAGCCACACCCAGGCACAACAGATAGGGAGTGTTAACCCCATCAGAACCGGAGCTCAGAACAACGGGAGACAGGTACAGAACTGGGCATTGCCCCTGGCAACCGGCATACATGGAGATACCCGCAGCCAGTACGCCAGAGCACAACCAACCCGGCACCACAGACAATCAGAAGCATCATGGGAAAACAACCTCCTGTGACAGAGCAGAGACGAGGAGAGCAAACATACATAGACAGTTGACAACAGACCCCAGACAAAAGCCAGCACAGGATTTCGGCCTGTAGCCAGTATGCAAGGTCATATTCAGCCAGCCTACACGGAGAACGTCATCGTAAACCGCACTGTGACAGACATGGATCACAGGACCCCTCTTCCTTTATAAAGTATACATTGATTTGTCATATATGTCTTTAGTCAGAATGTCCCATTGAATTTAATTTTCAGACAAGACTGGGCAATTCAAAGTATTTTCTCCCAGGTTAAGTGCAAGCCTGCCAGTCATTTAATGGATGAAATCCCAAATGTTTTATATAGATTTTTTGAAATTCACTTAATAATTTTAGATATGAAATCCCATTTAAAAACCACAGTGACCAAAGAATACTTTTTTATGGATTCATTTCTACTTAAAAGGATTTAAGGACTATATAAGGACACAGGACACTAGTCATCAAAGGTCTAGTTTAGGACGTTAGTGAAATATGTGGCCTCCAGCACCTATTTGTTTAATGATTTAATTATGCTCTACAATTGGAAATAGTAGAGTGTGTCTAACACAGCACTCCCTCCTACAGCGGTTATCAGTAGAACTGTTAATAAGCTTTCTTCACGGCCCTTGACATATTACCTTGCTAACTTTTTTTCATGCTCCTTGAGTTAAATAAATCCATAAAATATCTATTAAAAAGAACATGAATTACACTTCTCACATTTTTTATGGTATCGATAGATGCTCTGCATTTGAAAGTACCATACAGTAATAACAGTATAGCTAAAAAAGGAACAAGTTGGTAAGGCTGATTAGTCAGCCTGCATTTGTGGGAGGGGCGGAGGCTCTTCATATACGAGCCACACCCTCACTCACAGGTGCGTGTTCTCAGGTGTCATTAGCACACTAGCTTCTTTGGTGGCAGGATTCTTTCCTTGCAGCATGGAGCTTGTTATTTTGCTCTCTGCTACCATAGCATGCACGCGCCATATTACGTAAGTAGGTTGGGCCGGGGCTGTCTCTCCAGGCCAGTCGGATCCGACTTTGCTAGCGAACGGGAGGCTTCGCCTCAGAATCTGCTACCTCAGGTTTGCTCGTTTGGGCCTAAATACTTCCATTTGCTTTTCATTTTTGTTTGTTGGTAATAAGAGTTGGTTCCTATAAATCTTACAAGTTTCACTTTGCTTCGTTCGTCTCGTATGAAAAGTTTCTTTACAGCAATCCGGCTGAAGTAAGAGTTACCCGGGCTGCACCTGACGTCATGTTTGGAGATCGGACGCAGTGTTTATTGTTTAGGCCTTTTGCTGTAGCTGTTCCTTGCCATGTGTCTCCCCCCCCCCCTTTTCCCCCCGCTACCACCATCTTTAAACTTCATGAATTTTACTTTCGTAAGCCGTGTACCGGGGTGGGCTCCCCAGGATACAGCAAAGTCACAGACATGGAAGCAACACTGACACCAGCTTTATATGCAAGAATGTAAGCCTGCTGGCGTACACAGCAGAGCCTACAAGTCGTACTGTGCCGCTATAGAAGACACACCTAACCGGTGGCAGTCAATTACTGCGCTGCAGTCCAGTGCAGTAAGGCCTAACAAAGCTATAACCCTATCTAACTAGCGCGTACAAGGCCTAGGCTAGTCTCTGTTACTTTAGGCGCCAAACAGTAAAGTACAATTGGTAATCAGGTGTACTGACCTACGTCCGTTCTGGGCCCTAGGATGCCGCTTAGCAACCGTGCGGCCTTGCTTGATGCTAAGGTTTTCTGTCCATACACTGGAACTGGTCTTCCTGGGACAACCTCTCTTTCAAAGTGCTGGATCCAGACAGGGGACAGCAGATACTCTCCTTCCTTTGAGTATCCATTCACTGCCAGACATCTGCAAGCCAGGATGGAATCGGATTCAGCCCCTCACAGCACAATCCTTCCATCATGTCAGATCAACACTTACTGGTTCACCCAGAAGCATGCTGACTGTGCTGCAAAACAGCGGCCTCTAGTGCCCGGAATGCCAAATGACAGCTCCAGTACAATTTAAACATAAATATACAGGCAGAGCTTATCCACAATCTCACACTTTCATGCTCCGCTGTTATCCTGAGCGGCATTTACACTTTTGGCTTTTATTTAATGTCTTATGCTGCATCCGCACGTCCTTCCTGTCCAGCACTTTTCTACTCTTGGTTCGTATTCACTCAGATTGGTCTCACATTCAAGCTGCACTCACCTGTTGGCTGTTACATCTCATTCCGTCCCCAGCCGACAGCCGGATCCGTATTACATGCCTGTTATTACATGTTGTATACTCGGCTTACAGCCATAGCTGCTACTGTTACTCCGTTTTCATGCTCTGGACGCACCACCCAGGTATTCCCACCTTGCTCCACTCACAACCAGAGCTGCGTTTATACCAATTTTCATGCTCTGCTTATACCCAAAGTTGTGTTCACACTTCTACTGCTACACCAGGTTGTATACCCCACTCACCAAAGCCGCTTTCCATGTCTGCGGTCACATCAAGTTAATATTCCGTTCACATCCAAAGCTGCGTCCGCATGTCTGCTTTTCACATCTTGTCCTATACTCCTTTCACTACTAGAGCTGCGTCCACATGTCTGCTTTCGCATCACGTCAATACTCTGCTCACTTTCAGGTTGCATTTATAAGTCTGCTTTATACCATGCTTTTCATGCGCTACCCATACTCAGAGCTGCGCCTATACCATGTTTTTAGGTACCACTCACATCCAAAGCTGCATTCACCCATTTGTTGTTACATCATGTGTTGTACTCTGCTCCCACTCAAAGCTGCATTCTCCTGTTTATTGCTACATCATGGTTTTGCTCAATCTCACCGGGGCAGTCTGCACCCACCGCTCTGGTACCTCTCTCCTGACAAACATAACTGCGTTCTTTCCAGGCTTACGTTCCCTTCCTCGGTGGTCTGTTACATTCCATAGGCCTACTTTCTGTTTAATCCTGGTTCATGATCACTCAGACTGGTCTCCTGTTACTTCTGGTTCGTATTCACTCAGACTGGTCTCCTTTTACTTCTGGTTCGTATTCACTCAGATTGGTCTCCTGCCCCAGTTCACAAAACAGCTCCTCAGCGGAGGTCAGTGGGCCGATAGGAGTAAGTTTCCTGCTATGTTTTCACAAGCTGTTCATTTGTTTGTCACGATAAGAGACTTCTCTTAGGGAACTTGCAATGCCCCAGGCATTTCATGTTTACGTTTATGGTTCGCGGTGGTTAGTGTTTTATGTATGCATGTGCTTCGGATTACTAATGTCTATATTTTTAACACCTGTTGGCAGTCATGTTCCTTAGGCCACCTTCTAGCCAATCCAATCATTCAAGTCGCTTCATATGCCATCAGGTCCGGCTTACGCTTTAATTACTTATCGTCACCGCAACGTCATCCCTCTGGCTTCGGGGGCCCTATGACCGATCCGGCCTCATGGCTCCGGGGCCCCCTTGACTGCTTTTCATGTTTTGTTTGTTAAGGGTACGACATGGTTGTAGGCTGGTTAGTGTCCCAGGTTTCTGTTGGAGGTTATGCGAGTCCATGTCTTTGTCTTTCTAGGTTATCGAGTCCCGGTTGCTTACTAAACCCGTTGGGTTAAGGCCCAATCTTTTCCCCAGCCGTCCTTAATTCTAAAGTTCGCATCCCGGCGGCTGCCAGGCCCCATGGGCCCCTGGTGGTTGCTTCAGCCCCATGGCTTCAGGGGTCTGACCAATGGTTGCCTGTCCACCTGTGCAGCTATGCTTTTGAATGACTCATATCTTTACCTGCTTGCCAGCTTATGATATTAATTTTAGTTAATGTCCGTTATTATCTCCATTTTCTGTCACGTTTCCCTTCGTCTTTTCAGGTCATGCAGTTGAACTATTGGGGTCACCTTCCACGTCGATCAGGTCTCGTTCCTAACGATATTTCGCCATGCATGTTATTCAGGCCATGTAGTTTATCTTGGGTATCGCCTGCCACATCGGTCAGGCTCATGGTTTAATTCACGTGCACCTTATTCATGTCACTTTTCATAGTTATAATTCTTTAAAAAAACAAAACAAAAAAAAAACTCGTCCCCATGGCTTCGGGGGCCCGACGACTGCTTCGGCCCCATGGCTTCGGGGGCCCGACGACTGCTTCGGCCCCATGGCTTCAGGGGCCCGACAACTGTTTTCAAACCTGCTGGGCTGATTGCCTGGTTGGTTGTCCATCTGTGCATCTAGGCTGATTTGGCCCCTATGTATCGCACACATACCTGCTTCCCTAATTTCCTAATAATCCATGTTGATCGCTCCATGTTGATCCATGGCTTCGGGGGCCCGACGACTGCTTCGGCCCCATGGCTTCGGGGGCCCGACGACCTGCTTCGGCCCCATGGCTTCGGGGGCCCGACGACCTGCTTTGGCCCCATGGCTTTGGGGGCCCGATGACTGTTTTCAGTCCTGCTGGGTTGATTGCCTGGTTGGTTGTCCATCTGTGCATCTAGGCTGGCCCCTATGTATCGCATACATACCTGCTTCCCTAATTTCCTAATAATCCATGTTGATCGCTCCATGTTGATCCATGGCTTCGGGGGCCCGACGACTGCTTCGGCCCCATGGCTTCGGGGGCCCGACGACTGTTTTCAGTCCTGCTGGGCTGATTGCCTGGTTGGTTGTCCATCTGTGCATCTAGGCTGGCCCCTATGTATCGCATACATACCTGCTTCCCTAATTTCCTAATAATTCATGTTGATCGCTCCATGTTGATCCATGGCTTCGGGGGCCCAACGACTGCTTCGGCCCCATGGCTTCGGGGGCCCGACGACTGCTTTGGCTGCATGGCTTCGGGGGCCCGACGACTGCTTCGGCCCCATGGCTTCGGGCGCCCGACGACTGCTTCGGCCCCATGGCTTCGGGGGCCCGACGACTGCTTCGGCCCCATGGCTTCGGGGGCCCGACGACTGCTTCGGCCCCATGGCTTCGGGGGCCCGACGACTGCTTCGGCCCCATGGCTTCGGGGGCCCGATGACTGCTTTGGCCCCATGGCTTCGGGGGCCTGACGACTGCTTCGGCCCCATGGCTTCGGGGGCCCGACGACTGTTTTCAAACCTGCTGGGCTGATTGCCTGGTTAATTGTCCTTCTGTGCATCTAGGCTGATTTGGCCCCTATGTATCGCATACATACCTGCTTCCCTAATTTCCTAATAATCCATGTTGATCGCTCATTTTATGTTTTGACCGCAAACTGGTCCGGTTCGCCCTACAGCATTATTGTCATGTCTTACGTAGATATTTCGTCTTTCTTTAATTGTTCATGCTTTCGTTCAGGTCCTGCCAGAGGAAGAACAAGTAGGGCAATTCGCTCTAGCATTTCAGTCTCTGATTGTAGTCGATCATATCTTGTCAACCAGGTCCCCGCGCAAAGTCTTTGCCTTTTTTACCACGACCAGGAATTCATTTTCGCCAGTAGCTTCATTGCATTGCATTCCCTCACTCATGGGAGGGCATAGACAGAATCTTGTACATTATGGCTTCATAGCTTCTTGCCCCACTAACCTCCGACTCCCTACAACCACGTTGAATCGGATTTTGGACAAGGTCCAGCATTTTCTCACGGTAGAAGATTCAGATAGTAGGTCGGTCTTCACATCTCAAGCGTAAAAACAATTCTCAGGGGCGCACAGTAGAACAAAGCGCGGATAGCTGTTGTCTGGGTAACTATTCAAGGATTCTCTTCCTATCTACATGGTTCTTTTTGGCCCTCATTCCTGCATAGTCTAGGCAGTTAGGCTTTGGTCCTACGATCTCCTGACGCTAGGGCATTGCCAGTACTCGCACTAGAACCAAACTTTACAAGTTTCAGTTGGTTTTTATGATCCATTTCACAACGTATTCTCGGTCCTCCATTCCGCTTTGGTGCAGTATCCGCAATATTGAGCATCATGTCTCTGGCCTTGTCATCCACAAAATGGGTTGTAGGTTTCCTACTGGTCTTGCCTCACATACCCCGAATTTTCGCTCTAGATCCCGGATGCCTTGCAGTTGGCTTGGGGATTAGTTTGTACATGCCATTCAAATTCCTTTTCTACCCTACTTGGCTTGGTTTTTGCCCACTTATAGGCCTACCCACGATCATGGCTTAGGGCACACAACAAGCCATTTAGTCAGGTCAGCTAAGACACGCCTAGCTGGGTTAGGTTGTTCCCGTTGTTTTCTCCCTAGGGTTCTTCGGATACCTCTTGGCCGTAGCCATGACCACAAGTTGGTAAGGCTGATTAGTCAGCCTGCATTTGTGGGAGGGGCGGAGGCTCTTCATATACGAGCCACACCCTCACTCACAGGTGTGTGTTTTCAGGTGCCATTAGCAGACTAGCTTCTCTGGTGGTAGGAGTCTTTCTTTGCAGCATGGAGCTTGTTATTTTGCTCTCTGCTACCGTAGCATGCACGCGCCATACTATGTAAGTAGGTTGGGCCGGGGCCGTCTCTCCAGGCAGGTCGGATCCGACTTTGCTAGCTTTTTTTCATGCTCCTTGAGTTAAATAAATCCATAAAATATCTATTAAAAAGAACATGAATTACACTTCTCACATTTTTTATGGTATCGATAGATGCTCTGCATTTGAAAGTAATACCAGTAATAACAGTATACAGTAATAACAGTATAGCTAAAAAAGGAACAAATGGAAGTATATGCCAACAGAAATATGAACAAATCACCCATCTTACTACATGACCCATCATCAGTTAGTCCTCTTTCAACTTAATCCAGAAGCACAAAAAAAGCAAAAAAGGCACTGAAGTTGACATTCAACCGTCAGAGATAGCAGTACTTTTTTGAGTAGAGGAAGAGGAGTTTGGACAGCCATAATGTAACATGAAAAATTAGTTTAAGGCATGTGTCCCTTCTTGATAGTTCTCATCATCTGAATGCTAACCTAGCAGATGTATCCCTAAATGATTAGGTGTTATCTCCAGGAGAACCTGTGCACAGACACATATTATACCCACAGCAGTGCTTCAGGGAAATGCACTATTACACAGCACTTATTCAGTTAGGTACACTTGTGGCAAAATTGTGTAAACCTTTTAAAAAAGGTAATTTTTCACATTTGACAGCTCATAATACCATTTTTTATTTTATTTGTAATAATTATTGTTGGTTGAGAACTAAAGTGCTCGGGTGCTCGAGTAGAACACATCAGGATGCTCGGGTGCTCTACCGTGCATCCAAACACAATGGAAGTCAATGGGAGAACCCGAGCATGAAACCAGGCACCCCCTGCTCTGAAGAGGGGAGGGTGTCTGGTTCATAGGAAAAGGTCAGAAATTGATGGAAACACCACTAAAATGGTTCGGGAACAGCATGGGGAGGATGTCTGGATGCTTCTTGGACTCCCAGGTCGCTGCTGGGAACGATGTTGTCCGAGTAGTACGCCACTTTTACAGACTGACAATAATACGCACAAAACAGAAGATAAAATCGATTTTAGAGGAAAAATTGTTAGAAAACATTGTTTCCTATATATTTACTTGTATATAAAGTGCAAGTGCTGCCAAACATTACAAGGAAGAGGCACTCCGATACAACCTGTATATCACATAAAGGAGGGCCTAATTCACATTGTGGTACAATTGTTCAGGTAGTGGGACTCCTACACTCATAAAGCATATGCATTAAGAGAAAGGGCTGCCAAAAATTACAAGGAACCGGCACTCCAATACACCCTTTATTACACATAAAGGAGGGCATCATACACACCCTTGAAAAATTATGATTGCTTGCCTGCTGGTGACCCTCAAAAACATTTGTAGTAAGGGCCTGCTGGTGACCCTCTAAAACATTAGGGGCGAAGGCCTGCTGCTGATCTGACCATCAAAAACATTAGGGGTGAGGGTGTGATGCTGATCTAAAACATTAGGGGTGAGGGCCTGCTGCTGATCTGACCATCTAAAATATTAGGGGTGAGGGTGTGCTGCTCAGCAGACCATCTAAAACATTAGGGGTGAGGGCGTGCTGCCAAGCTGACCATCTAAAAATTTGGGAGTGATTGTCTGCTGCTGAGCTGACCCTCTAAAACATTATGGTTGAGAGCCTGCTGGTGACCCTCTAAAACATTATGGGTGAGGGCCCGCTGCTGAGATGACCCTCTAAAACATTAGGAGCGAGGGAAGCCTAATAAACATGTTGATATGATGGAGGAGGATGAGAAAAAGGATATATATACCCTTTTTAGTGGTGGAAGGTGTGAGGAATATGGATCATTATTTACTGGCAGCCATGATTTTCATCTGATTCACCTTTGTCAATGTACATGCAAAATAAGTTCTCACTTCAATACTCTGCTCAGATAGCGGCGGTAGTAAACTCCACAGGAGTTCCAACTTCAAGGAGGCCACATGCTTACGAATTCACACCTCACCCAGTTAGCAAGGTACCAAGGTGATGTGACAGGAACAATCTTTCAGCATGAGGTCTAGTCCATTCCCCAGTTCAATCAAATCTAGCAGACAGCATAGAACCGGCGATTTATAAGGAATTATGAATCGCCCGGCCATCACAGGCACAAACTGGATACATATTTGTGTCCCTGTGGCCATGATGAACAGGCCCGTGGTCTTAGTGTGGTGGTGGGAGGCCAGGGAAGGGAGATATACACGTCTCCCCACAGAAACCCAATAACGGTACCAAGCTTGGACTCTAATTTTAGCCGGAACCCAGGCGGGTCTGTTGGTCCAAGAACCATCTCCCTGTGACCTTCTGGTCTGGAACTATGGGCCCTAATGGGTTTTGTGGGTCCTTGGCTGCCAGTCCAGAAGAGGAGCAGAGGACCCTTCCCAGAGGCGGGGAGGGGAGAGACCGGCTACAGGTCAAAAGCATTTTCAATTGACTGGCGGATGCACTTATTATGCCCCCAGCAGCACTAAATACCCGCTCTTACAAAAAGCTGGCAGCGGGACAGGCCAGTACCTCCCAGGCCTGGAGGGCCAGTTCATGCAACGTGTTCAGCTGGGACACCCAATAGTTGTAAGGAACACAGGAATCACTGAGGATGCTGACAAGGCATGCTACTTACTCCTTCACCATTTTCCAAAATGTTTTCCTCCTTGTGGCACAAGGCTGCGCATCTGGTTGAGGGTGCTGGCAGGGTGTCATAAAACTGTCCCAGGCCTTGGAGAGTATTTCCCTGTGCTCTGCAGCAAACATTTTTGGAGCAATTTTTCCACAAGGAACTTCTGGTATTGCACCATTTTGCTCGTCATCTCCACCATAGGAATGAGAGAAGTTCTCTTTGTATCAGGGGTCGAAAAGGGTGAACAACCAGTAATCGGTGATGGCCTAAATGCGTACAATGCGTGGGTCACGGGAAAGGCAGCCTAACATAAAGTCAGCCATGTGTGCCAGAGTCCCAAGAGACAAGACTTTGCTGTTCTTATCAGGAGGATGACTGTCTCATCCTCTTCCTCCTCTTCTACCCATCCACGCTGAACAGATGGAATAAAACTTTCATGGGTACTACCCTCTGTAGCGGAGGCAACCACCTCCTGCTCCTCCTCATCATCCAATTCGCGCTGAGAAGACAAACTGAGGGTGGTCTGGCTATCACCCTGTGTACTCTCTTCCCCCATTTCCACCTCTTCCACATGCAAAGCGTCCGCCTTAATTGTGAGCAGCGAGCTTTGAGTAGACACAGAAGTGGGATGGTTACGCTGATAATAGAGTTATCGCCTCTCACCATCTGTGTTGATTCCCCAAAGTTGCATAAAATCTCACATCAGACATCAATACCCACTCATCACTTGTGAAGAGCGGAAGCTGACAGGAAAGGGGACGACCATGTTGCAGCTGGTATTCCACTACTGCCCTCTGCTGCTCACAAAGCCTGGCCAACATGTGGAATGTTGAGTTCCAGCACGTGCTCATGTCGTACAACAGTCGGTGAGCTGGCAATTGCAAGCGCTGCTGCAGCATTGCCAGACCGGCAGAAGCTGTCGATAACTTGCGGAAATGTGCACACACGCAGCGCACCTTCACCAGTAGCTCGGGCAAATTGGGGTAGGTTTTGAGAAACCACTGAGCGAGTAACACGTGTCATGTCAGTGAAATGTAGTGTCCCTGGCCAAAAGCACTTGTCCATGTGTCAGTCGTTAAGTGGATCTTCCCAATAACTGTGATGGTCAGGGCCGGTTGATGTTACGGGACACATGCTGGTGTAAGGCTGGGACTGCACACTGGGAAAAATATTGGCAGCTGGGGACAGAGTACCGCCACTATCAGGCTGCGGAAAACCTCAGTGTCCACAAGCCTAAATGGCAACATTTTCAGGGCCAGCAATTTGGAAAGGTATGCATTTAGTGCTATAGTCTGTGGGTGGGTATTTGCGCTTTTGTTCAAAGGCCTGGGGTATAGACATCTGTACGCTGCACTGGGACACAGACGTTTTGTAAGTGTATGCTCAAATAAAGTACACAGAATGTCACAGATACTTTTAGGATGCACTCACGTTAAACAGGAGGTATACACTCACCTAAAGAATTATTAGGAACACCATACTAATACGGTGTTGGACCGCCTTTTGCCTCCAGAACTGCCTTAATTCTACGTGGCATTGATTCAACAAGGTGCTGATAGCATTCTTTAGAAATGTTGGCCCATATTGATAGGATAGCATCTTGCAGTTGATGGAGATTTGGGGGATGCACATCCAGGGCACGAAGCTCCCGTTCCACCACATCCCAAAGATGCTCTATTGGGTTGAGATCTGGTGACTGTGGGGGCCATTTTAGTACAGTGAACTCATTGTCATGTTCAAGAAACCAATTTGAAACGATTCGAGCTTTATGATATGGTGCATTATCCTGCTGGAAGTAGCCATCAGAGGATGGGTACATGGTGGTCATGAAGGGATGGACATGGTCAGAAACAATGCTCAGGTAGCCCGTGGCATTTAAACGATGGCCAATTGGCACTAAGGGGCCTAAAGTGTGCCCAGAAAACATCCCCCGCACCATTACACCACCACCACCAGCCTGCACAGTGGTAACAAGGCATGTTTAGAGTTCAGGAGATTGTCTTGACCAGGACCACAACCCTACATGCATTGAAGCAACTGCCGTGTGATTGGTTGACTAGATAATCGCATTAATGAGAAATAGAACAGGTGTTCCTAATAATTCTTTAGGTGAGTGTAGAGCAAATAATGTTGCTGTCATCACTGCTTAATAAAAAATTACACTGAATGAATGTCACTGATATTTAGGATGCGCACACATTAAACAGGAGATATAGCGCAAGTAATGCCGCTGTCACCACTGCCTAATTATAAATTACACTGAATGAATATCAATGATATTTAGGATGCGCAAACGTTATACAGGAGGTATAGCACAAGTAATGTGGCTGTCACCACCGCCTAATAAAAAATTACACTGAATTAATGTCACTGATATTTCAGATGGGCAAACGTTATACAGGAGATGTAGCGCAGGTCAGGTAACTGTCCGCAGCGGACACCAGCTGCAGAAAAGTACACTGGATGTCACAGATATTTTTAGCCTGCGCACACATTACACAGGAGATGTAGCGCAGATAATACAGGCCGCGTACAGGCAGCAGCACACCACGTGGGACGCTGCGGGTGTGCGGCCTCCTGGAACAACGCTACAACAGCGGTGAAGGGTAAGGCTAGGTCTACACGACGACAGTTGTCGCGCGACATTTTGTTGCACCAATGTCGCGCGACAATTTTTATAATGGCAGTCTATGGTGTCGCACTGTAACATGCGACATGCTGCGACTGCGACGCGACAGTCGCAGAAAATCCATTCAAGATGGATTTTTCTGCGACTGTCGCGTCGCAGTCGCAACATGTCGCATGTTGCAGTGCGACACCATAGACTGCCATTATAAAAATTGTCGCGCGACATTGGTGCAACAAAATGTCGCGCGACAACTGTTGCGCCCTATCTGTCGCGCGACTTTTTGTCGCGCAACAAATGTCGTCGTGTAGACCTAGCCTTAGACCGGGCTCGGTTTGGAGCACTTTACTGTATAACAGCATTTTCAAGTTCTTGACTGTCAGCTCCTAAGTGTGGGCATGAGATTGAGAGGGCACTGGAACAAACAGTAGATGTGAATATATACATCTGCCCCACTTACTTGCGGGACACTATCACCTTTAGTTTGAAGGTGCCGGACTTTAGCTATCAATTGTTTGGTTAGCACTGCATATTGTGGACAACAGTATATATTGCTTTACAGAGCCATCCTGCGAATTGAGTGTGCATTTTAATTAATTGGAACATATTCAATGATGTACCACATTTTATGTATGTTTTAGGGGCGTAATCTTAATTTAAATTTTATTAAATTGTATTACTATCATCCCTCAGAGTGTTGTCATTTGAAGTGTGCCCCCCCACACCTGTTTTTTTCTAGACAATTCTTTACATTTGGTCCTAAGGGTGGGACCAGGGGGTGTGCACCTTATCCGTATAGGAAGAGGGTGAGCCACCGCTGCCGTTTGATTTTCACTTTTGTAGCGCAGATAATGTCGTTGTCACCAGCGGCAAAAAAAATTGCACTGAATGTCACTGATATTTCGGATGTACTAACGTCATACTGGAGATGTAGCGCAGGTAATGTCACTGCCACCAGTGGCAAAAAAATGATACTGAATGTCACTGATATTTCGGATATGCAAACTTTATATAGGAGATGTAGCGCAGGTAATGTAACTGTCCGCAGCGGACACAGTCTACAGAAAAAGTACACTGGATGTCACAGATATTTTTATGCTGCGTACACGTTACACAGGAGATGTAGCGCAGATAATGTCACTGTCACCAGCGGCGAAAAAAATTACACTGAATGTCACTGATATTTCGGATATGCAAACTTTATATACGAGATGTAGCGCAGGTAATGTAACTGTCCGCAGCGGACACAGTCTACAGAAAAAGTATACTGGATGTCACAGATATTTTTATGCTGCGTACACATTACACAGGACTTGTAGCGCAGATAATGTCACTGTCACCACCGGCAGCAAAAAAATTAGACTGAATGTCACTGATATTTCAGATTAGAGATGGCCTTGGGGTTCGCCTAGCGGTCGTTTCGTGGCGAACTTTGCTCATTCGAGGTACTCCGAACATGCGAACATATGGCGGCTCCATATTCTTTTACATTGTGAAGAACTTTGACCCATGACACATCCATCAGGTGGGACAGGACAGCCAATTAAGACATTTCAGCACATGGACACACCCCCTACCCTATATATAAACCTGATCTGGCAGCCATTTTACATTCTGTTTTTTGCCAGTGTAAGGAGAGGTTTCTGTGTGGAGCAGGGACAGTCTGTTAGGGACACCAAACGCTAGCTAATAGGGCCACAAAAGTTATTTTAAGGAATGTTATAGGTGTGCTATAGATAGGTGTGACATACTAAGGGGTGTGATATACTTATAATAAACTTTCTAACATAGAAAGTATATTATAGTGCATTTGCATTGTGCAGCAGTTGTGTGCGGTTCTGCTGCGATACTGCAGCTAGATAGAAGGACAAATGCTATTGGAATAACTAATTGCAACTGGTGTTATATACCTGTTGCCCCCCCCCCCCCCCCCCAAAAAAAAAAAGATTGAGGGGTGTGATATACCTATAATATACCTTCTAACATAGAAAGTATATTATAGTGCATTTGTATTGTGCAGCAGTTGCGTGCGGTTCTGCTGAGATACCGCAGCTAGATAGAGGGGCCAACGCTATTGGAATAACTAATTGCAACTGGTGTGAAATACCTGTTGCACCAAAAAAAAAATGATTAAGGGGTGCGATATACCTGCTTCCACAAAATCCTGATTGAGGGGTGTGATACACCGGCTTCCACAAAATATTGATTGAGGGGTGTGATACACCGGCTTCCACAAAATATTGATTGAGTGGTGTGATACACCGGCTTCCACAAAATACAGATTGAGGCCTGCGATACACCGGCTTCCACCAAATATTGATTAAGGCGGTTTGATACACCGGCTTCCAGCAAATACTCATTAAGGGGTTCTGTAAACCTTTTTCCGCAAAATACTGATAGAGGGCATTGATATACCAGCTTCCACAAAATATTGATTGAGTTTATACAAATTATATTGATTCAAAAATCAAAAAGAGTGGCTCAAACTGCAATCCTGGTGAAGTAGGTTCAAATTCACACTACATCCAGAGTTATATAAAAAGAGACTGCACAGCTTATAATTCTTTAACAGGAAACTGTTCCTTTAGATTTGGAAGCAGAGAGTATCCATCATGTGTATTTAATCACTGGGCTTGCAATCCAACTCCAATCTCAGTCATTTACTCTATTTCAAGATTAAAATTAATCAACACAAACAAAATCATATGAAGTATTTCCTCAGTTTTTCACCTGCCCGACCCGGGTTTCACTTTCTCTTTCTTCATCAGGGTCAACCTTTTTTATATAACCTTTTTTATACAACTGCGATACACCAGCTTCCACCGAATATTGATTAAGGGGTTTGATATACCAGTTTCCACCAAATACTCATTAAGGGGTTCTATATACCTGTTTCCACAAAATACTGATAGAGGGGATTGATATACCAGCTTCCACCAAATATAGATTGAGACCTGCGATACACTGGCTTCCATCAAATATTTATTAAGGAGTTTGATATACCAGCTTCCACCAAATATAGATTGAGATCTGCGATACACTGGCTTCCATCAAATATTTATTAAGGGGTTTGATATACCAGCTTCCACCAAATATTGATTGAGGCCTGCGATATACCTGCTTCCACAAATACTGCTCTTCTATAGGGACTTTGTCACAGGGTCATTTTGAAAATGACAGGCAGAGGAAGAGGAAGGCCATTCCGCAGGGGTGGTAGGGGTCGGGCAGGTGCACCAGGCCAGAGCCTAAGTGGAAAGTTGAAGAAGGTGCGTGTGATTACATCAAAGGACGCACCAGAGTTGGTTGACTGGCTCACTCAGTCTTCCGATTCAGCACCCTTCATAACCTCTGTATCTGCACCCTCCTTACTCTCTGATGTGTGCACCACCACCATAGGCCCTTCACTCGAGTCAGAGAAATTATTTTCCCAACCATTCCTAGACCATACCGATGCGCAGCCATTCTTGGCATCAGATGAGGTAGAGGAGGTTGCAACGGCGGCCACCCAGCGGTCTGACAACAGTACCCAGATCATCCAAAGGACGGAGGCCCCCGCTGTTGCTGCCTATTCCGAGATCTCTAATGTCAGTGGTGGTGAAGGTGACGATAATGACTTGTCGATGGATGTCACGTGGGTGCCCACAAGAAAGGAAGAGGAGGGAAGATCAGAGGGAGAGACAGAGCATCAGATAGGGGATAGGAGGAGGAGAAGCAGGCAAAACTCGCAGTGCACAGGAGGCAAAAAGCGGACTGCAAATGTATGTGGAGCGAGCCATCCACCATGCACGGTCACATCTGGCGCTTCCATGACGCCAGCACATGGCTCCATAGTAAGGTATTTTTTTAACGTATTAGCTGCTGACAATAGTGTTGCCATCTAAGTCGCGGTAAGCCCAACACTGACCTAGGGACGACAGCCTTAAGACGGCACCTAGCCTCCCATCACCGAGCCCAGTGGGAGCAACACCATCAGAACCCACAAAGCCACACTCCCGGCACTCCACGTCCTGCCTCTTCTCCTCTCTCCTCCCATTTGTCCTCCCCCTTCCAACGTGACATCATTGCGTTTATCTGGCAAAAGGCAGGCTTCCATGGCCCAAATGTTCAAGCGTAAAAAGTTGATGACGCCGGATAACCCTCTTGCCCAAAGGCTGACCTCTGGCTTGACGGAACTGCTAGCCCGACAACTACTGCCATATAAACTTGTGGACTCGGAGGCCTTTAGAAAATTTGGCACACCACAATGGAAGATCCCCGGAAGGAAATATTTCTCAGAGAAGGGCATCCCAGAGCTATATGATCATGTTCAGTGGCAAGTGATTGTATGGTGCCTTGCAAAGGTATTTACCACCTTTGACTTTTTTCATATTCTGGTGCCTCTAAACCTGGAAATAACATGGATTGTTTGAGGATTTGCATCACTTAATTTACAGAACATGCCCACAACTTTGAAGATTTTTTATTGTGAAGCAAACAACAAATAGGACAAAATAACAGAAAAAGTCAATGTCCATGACTATTCACCCCCCTAAAGGCAATACTTTGTAGAGCCACCTTTTGCAGCAATTATAGCTCCAAGTCGCTTTGGATAAGTCTCTATGAGCTTGCCACATCTTACCATTGGGATTTTTGCCTGTTTCTTCTTACAAAAATGCTCCAGCGTCTTCAAGTTGGATGGTCTGTGCTTGTGAACAGCAATCTTTAAGTCTGACCACAGATTTTCTATTAAATTGAGATCTGGGCTTTGACTAGGCCATTTCAACACATTTACATGTTTCCCTTTAAACCACTCAAGTGTTGCTTTAGCAGTGTGTTTGGGGTCAACACACTGAACCTCCATCCTAGCCTCAAATCACGCACAGAGTGGTACAGGTTTTGCTCAAGAATATCCCTGTATTTAGCACCATCCATCTTTGCTTCAACTCTTACCAGTTTCCCAGTCCCGATTGCTGAAAAATATCCCCACAGCATGATGCTGCCACCATCATGTTTCACTGTGCGGATGGTGTTCTTTGGGTGATGTGATGTGTTGGGTTTGGGCAACCCATAGCATTTCCTTTGATGCCTAAAAAGTTCAATTTTAGTCTTATCAGACCAGAGCACCTTCCTCCATACATTTTGGGAGCCTCCCACATGCCCTTTCGCAAACTCCCAATGTGCCTTTTTGTTTTTAGCTGAAAGTAATGGCTTTCTTTTGGCCACTCTGCCATAAAGCCTAACTCTATAGAGCGTATGGCTTATTGTCGTCCTATGTACAGATACTCCAGTCTCTGCTGTGGAACTCTGCAACTCTTAGTTCTCTGTGCTGCCTCTCTGATTAATGCCCTCCTTGCCCGGTCCGTGAGTTTTGGTGGGTGGGCGTCACTTGGAAGGTTTGCTGTTGTGCCATGTTCTTTCCATTTGATTATACAGGTCCTTCTAAAAAAATTAGCATATTGTGATAAAGTTCATTATTTTCTGTAATGTACTGATAAACATTAGACTTTCATATATTTTAGATTCATTACACACCAACTGAAGTAGTTCAAGCCTTTTATTGTTTTAATATTGATGATTTTGGCATACAGCTCATGAAAACCCCAAATTCCTATGTAAAAAAATTAGCATATCATGAAAAGGTTCTCTAAACGAGCTATTAACCTAATCATCTGAATCAACTAATTAACTCTAAACACCTGCAAAAGATTCCTGAGGCTTTTAAAAACTCCCAGCCTGGTTCATTACTCAAAACCGCAATCATGGGTAAGACTGCCGACCTGACTGCTGTCCAGAAGGCTATCATTGGCAAATATGACCTGAAGGTTTTCCAGGTTTGCCTGCCATTAAAGTGAATGGGGCCCACCGCGAACTTGCAGTTTGCGAACATTTGATCGGGTTTGCGCGATTGTGTACGTGAACTGTTCATTTCGATGTTCATCCATCACTATTTCAGATACACAAACGTTATACAGGAGATGTGGCGCGGGTAATGTAACTGTCTGCAAAGGACACCGTCCACGGAAAAAATATACTGGATGCCACAGATATTACACAGGAGATGTAGCACAGAAAATGTCGCTGTCACCAGAAGCGAAAAATATTACACTGAATGTCACTGATATTTCAGATGCGCTAAGATTATACTGGAGATGTAGCGCAGGTAATGACGCTGCCACCAGCATAAAAAAAAATTGACTGAATGTAACTGATATTTCCCATAATAAAAAACATATAAGTCTACTTTCACACTCGCGTTTTGGCTTTCTGTTTGTGAGATCCGTTCAGGCCTCTCAAAAGCGGTCCAAAACGGATCAGTTTGCATTTTAATGCATTCTGAATGGAAAAGGATCCGCTCAGAATGCAACAGTTTGCATCAGTTTTCATTTAGTCTCCATTCCACTGATGAAGCCAAACGGATCCGTCCTGGTACACAATGTAAGTCAATGGGCACGGATCCGTTTTCACTGACACAATCTGGCACAATAGAAAACGGTGTTCAAGATGTATCCGTCTTGGCTATGTTAAAGATAATACAAATGAATCCATTCTGAACAGATGCAGACAGTTGCATTATCTGAACGGATCCGTCCATGAGGGATTCGCACAAAATGCGAGTGTGAAAGTAGCCTAAAATTGTAAAAAAAAAAAAAAAGAAATAAAAGGGAAACAAACATATTGGGTATTGATGCATCTGTAGTGATTGGCTCTATAAAAATATTGCTTGATCTACCCCCTCAGCTGAAAGCTATAAAAAATTAAAACTGTGCCAAAACAACCATGTTGTTGTCACCTTACATCATAAAAAGTGCAATACCAAGTGATCAAATAGTCATATGTACCCCAAAATAGTACAAAAAAATATCTATAAAACAATCGCCCAAAAAATAAAAAATAAACATAGCTTTCAGAATATGGAGACACAAAAGCATGATTTTTTTCAAAAATGTTTTTATTGTGTAAAAGTGAAATTAAAAGAAAAAACTGATATTTTAGGTATAGCCATGTCTGTAACAACTTGCTCTATAAAAATATTACATGATCCACCCTGTCACCTGAATGCAGTAAATAAAATAAAACTGTGCTAAAATGTCATTTTTTGTCACCTTACATCACAAAAAGTGTAATACCAAGTGATCAAATAGTCATATGTACCCCAAAATTGTGCCAATTAAACTATCACCTCATCCTGTAAAAACTCCTACATAAGACAATTGCCAAAATAAAAAAATATGGCTTTCAGAATACGGAGAAACTAAAACACGACATTTGTTTTTTCATAAATTGTTCTACTGTGAAAATAAAATTAAATAAAGAGAAATAGAAATATTAGGCATTGTTGCATCCATAATTACCTGCTCTATCAAAATATCACCTGATCTACCCCTAAGGTGAATGGCATAGAAAAATGTAATATTGAATGATCAAATAATCATATGTACCCAAAAATTGTACCAATAAAAATGTCAACTCTTACCGCAAACAATGAGCCCCTACACAACACAAATGGCAGAAAAATAAAAAATATATGGCTTTCAAAACATTATTTTTTCAAAAAAATTATTCATTATGTAAAACGGAAACAAAAACAAAAAAAATATTTAGTATTTTTGCATCCGTATCAATCTGTTCTATAAAAACAGCACATGATCTAATCTGTCTAGTGAACACTGTAAAAAAAAAAAAAAAAAAAAAAAAAAAATGGTGCTAGAACACCCATTTTTTTGTTACCTTACCTCACAAAAAGCATAATATAGAGCAATTAAAAATCATATGTACCCCAAAATAGTGCCAACAAAACTGCCACCTTATCCCATAGTTTCCAAAATGAGGTCACTTTTTGGGAGTTTCTACTTTAGGGGTGCATCAGGGAGTCTTCAAATATGACATGGCAACTTAAAATTATCCCAGTGAAATCTGCCTCCAAAAACCATATATTGCTGCTTCTCTTCTGCATCCTGCTATGTGCCCATACAGCAGTTTATGACCACAAATGGGGTGTTTCTGTAAACTGCAGTATCATAGTAATAATTGTTACATTTTGTTTGGCCGTTGCCGTGTCACAAGAAAAAAATGAAAATCTGCCAATAAAGTGAAATTCTGAAATTTCATCTACATTTTCCTTTAATTCTTGTGGAACACCTAAAGGGTTAACAAAGTTTGTCAAATCAGTTTTGAATACCTTGAGGGGTGTAGTTTATGTTATGTAAGCCCAGCAGTGACTTCATAATTGAACTGGTCCTTAAAAAAGTAGTTTGGGAAATGTTCTTAAAATTTGCTTCTAAAAGTCTAAGCCTTCTAACATCCCCAAAAATAAAATGGCATTTTCAAAATGAATATGATCCAAACATAAAGTAGACATATGGGGAATGTAAAGTAATAACTATTTTATGATGTATCACTATCTGTTTTAAAAGCAGAGAAATTGAAATTTGTAAAGTTGCGAATTTTTAAATTTTTGGGGTAAATTTGGGATTTTTAAAAAAAAATGAAATATATTTACTCAAATTTACTACCACTATCATGAAGTACAATGTGTCGCGAGAAAAGATTTTCAGAATGGCTTGGATAAGTAAAAGCGTTCCAAAGATATTACCACATCTTTATGTGGTAAATATCTTTGGAAAGCTTTTACTTATCCAAGCCATTCTGAAAATCTTGAGCCATTCTGAAACACATGTCAAATTTCCAAGAAACAAGCTGGTCCTTGAGGTTAAATATGGCAGGGTCCCGAAAGGGTTAAAGGGGTTGGCCACCATTAATATAAAAAATAAATAAAGTGTCCCAGACAATAACTAAAGTCAAGAGGTATTTGTATCATGAGAGATATACAGTACTGTGTATATATATCATATTTTTTTGGTGTTCGGTAAAGAAATTCGCTCATCTCTAGTGTTCACCATGGCAACCTCCTATTGATAAGAGGCTGTGCGGGTGGAGCAGCTGCAAAGTGAAAGTAAAAATCCCAGCATGCATCCCAGCAAGCATCTTCAGAGGAGCGGTCACATGACATCGCTGGACAACTGTGATACCATAGAGACAACAGCACCTCAGGTGTCATTCAATCAGTGCTTCCGTCCTCATGCACACGATCATAACTGGTATAGGTGTTCATTACAGCCAACTTCTGACATGAATCAGCTATTTGTAGAACTGAACAAGCAGCTGATTCCTGTCAGAAATGGAGCAGGTAGTCGGCCACTGACAGGAACAGACTGTACATGCGCTGCTCTTACAGAGTAGGAAGAACAGCGCAGGAGCAACTACACTGCTGGCGTAGAAGAGCTTGCTCGAAAGCTCCTCCATGGCACATGCAGTCATGGACGAACTTGGCTGCATGGTAGAGCAGGGCTCAGGGGACGTGGCTTAAAATAGAAAGAAAAGCAGGCAGACGTGTTTAATGAAATACATTAGGAACTGTGGGGGCATTTATCAAACTGGTGTAAAGTAGAACTGGCTTAGTTGCCCAGACCAACCAATCAGATTCCACCTTTCATTTTGGACAGCTCCATTGGAAAATGAAAGGAGGAATCTGATTGGTTGCTATGGGCTACTAAGCCAGTTCTACTTTGCACCAGTTTGATAAATGACCCCATTTATTTTTTCCCCTGCCTGCCACACAGTAGTGGAAAGTACTTTGAGAGTGGCTAACCCCTTTAACATACCAATATAAGATAAAATTGATATGCCAACCTGAAACGTGAGTGTATGGTGGTAATATATATTCTTTGTACCTGGTAATTCTTGTAGCTGCTCCAGTTCTAGTACGTGCAATTTGAAAAACATACATTTTTTACTTGAACTTTCAAGTTCACTCTTGTACAGAATTCGAGATTTCAAAATAGAATTGTAAAACAGAAAAAAGTGAAGGATAAAAAAGGTCATGTAGAGGAATGCAAAACTGGATAGACAACTGCTGATGCAGCGTAACCAAAACAGGCCATGTTTGAACTGTTTAGCTGTAGAAGTACACATTCTGTCAAGCACATGTCAAAATGTCAGTAGATTTTTATTCTACATGTGAAGAAGGAAACCAGATTTACCTCTTTTTTCCAGGTAACTCATCAATTACTTATTACAAATCATTCATGAATAGCAGGAGTCACAAAAGAAAAAGGAGTGTTCACTCCGAGAAGGAAAAGTTACAAAATATAAATCATACCATTACGGGACAGCAATTCCTACCTTCTCATTACGTGTGAGACCTTATTCGTTTCGGAGTAATTTTTAGAAGACATAACAGATTTTTTTAATTATATTATTGCTGTTAACAATTTTTAAAGGGTACGTTCACATTTGTTGCATCTCATTCTCATATGAATACCATTAGTAGAAATCCATGCACATGCTGCTGAAACAACACCATTCAGATGCATGGAGTTGACATTAATTTGTGAAAATTTCAGCAAAAAATCTGCTGCATCTGAATATACCATTAGTGATAGGAACAAGAAATGTGTACTCTTTTTTGTGTGGTAAACTCTACAGTCTTAAAAAAGTTTTTGCTTAAAGGGGTTCTGCACTTTTATTTAACTGATGATCTATCCTCTGGATAGATCATCAGCTTCTGATCGGCGGGGGTCCGACACCCGGGACCCCCGCCGATCAGCTGTTTGAAAAGGCAGCGGCGCTCCAGCAGCACCGCGGCCTTCTCACTGTTTACCGCCGGGCCGCCCGCCCACTGACGTCACGACTTGTATCAACTAGAGTGGGCGCGGCTAAGCTCTGTTCACTTGAATGGAGCTTACCGCTCCCGGGTGTCGGACCCCCGCCAATCAGAAGCTGATGATCTATCCAGAGGATAGATCATCAGTTAAATGAAAGTGCAGAACCCCTTTAATTGTTTCTTTCCAGGTGTCATTTTTAACACCATATTTGTCACACTTAACGATTTCACATTGTATGTAAACAAAGTTTATTCACAATACGACAAGTTTTTTAGCTATCTAGTATACTTTGTGTCTGAATTTTTTACTATTTGTATGATCCCCGTTTGACAACTTAGTCATATTTCACATAGATCTACACTGAGCAAAAATATAAACGCAACACTCGGTTTTGCTCCCATTTTGCATGAGCTGAACTCAAAGATCTGAAACATTTCCTACATACACAAAAGACCCATTACTCCCAAATATTGTTCACAAATCTGTCTAAATCTGTGTTAGTGAGCACTTCTCCTTTGCCGAGATAATCCATCCCACCTCACAGGTGTGGCATATCAAGGTGCTGATTAGACAGCATGAATAATGCACAGGTGTGCCTTAGAAAAGAATAGGCATTTCTATGGGGGTGCCAGCCAGGTGTATTGCGGATCCGAAATGCACTACAGATGTCTGACTGGACCCTTAACCCCTTAAGGACTATTTCATCTTACGGACTTGGCCATTTTTTGCAAATCTGACCAGTGTCACTTTAAGTACTGATAACTTTAAAACGCTTTAACTTATCCAGGCCATTCTGAGATTATTTTTTCATCACATATTGTACTTCATGACACTGGTAAAATGAAGTAAAAAAATCATTTTTATTTATATAAAAATACCAAATTTACCAAAAATTTGTAAAAAAATTGCAAATTTCCAAGTTTCAATTTCTCTATTTCTATAATACATAGTAATACCTCCATAAATAGTTATTACTTTACATTACCCATATGTCTACTTCATGTTTGGATCATTTTGGGAATGATATTTTTTTTGGGGGGGATGTTACAAGGCTTAGAAGTTTAGAAGCAAAAGCAAAACCCAATTTTTAGGGACCAGTTCAGGTCTGAAGTCACTTTGCAAGGCTTACATAATAGAAACCACCCAAAAATGACCCCATTCTATAAACTACACCCCTCAAGGTTAACCCTTTAGGTGTTCCACAAGAATTGATGTAAAATAGAGATACAATTTCAAAATTTCACTTTTTTGGCAGATTTTACATTTTAATAATTTTTTTCTAGTTACAAAGCAAGGGTTAACAGCCAAACCAAACTCAATATTTATGGCCCTGATTCTGTAGTTTACATAAACACCCATATGTGGTCGTAAACTACTGTACGGGCACACGGCAGGGCACAGAAGGAAAGGAATGCCATACGTTTTTTGGAAGGCAGATTTTAATGGACTGTTTTTTTTTTACACCATGTCCCATTTGAAGCCCCCCTGATGCACCCCTAGAGTAGAAACTCCATAAAAGTGACCCCATATAAGAAACTACACCCCTCAAGGTATTCAAAACTGATTTTACAAACATCGTTAACCCTTTAGGTGTTCCACAAGAATGAATGGAAAATAGAGATACAATTTCAAAATACGGTTTTTGGACACCATGTCCCATTTAAAGCCCCCCTGATGCACCCCTAGAGTAGAAACTCCATAAAAGTGGCCCCATTTTGGAAACTACGGGATAGGGTGGCAGCATTGTTGGTACTAGTTTAGGGTACATGTGATTTTTGGTTGCTCTATATTACACTTTTTGTGAGGTAAGATAACAAGAAATAGCTGTTTTGGCACCGTTTTTATTTTTTGTTATTTACAACATTCATCTGACAGGTTAGATCATGTGATATTTTCATAGACCAGGTTGTCACGGATGCAGCAATACCTAATATGTATACTTTTACACAATGATTTCTTTTTTGAAGCAAAAAAAAAAAGTTTTAGTGTTTCCATAGTCTGAGAGCCATAATTTTTTTCAGTTTTTAGGCGATTACCTTGGGGATGAGATGACGATTTTATTGGCACTATTTTGGGATGCGTGTGACTTTTCATCGCTTGCTATTACACTTTTTGTGATGTAAGGTGAGAAAAAATGGTTTATTTATCACAGTTTTTATTTTTTATTTTTTACGGTGTTCATCTGAGGGGTTAGGTCATGTGATATTTTTATAGAGCCGTTTGATACAGACGCAGCAATACCTAATATGTATACTTTTTTTAATTTATGTAAGTTTTACACAATAATATAATTTTTGAAACAAAAAAAAATCATGTTTTAGTGTCTCCATATTCTGAGATCCATAGTTTTTTTTAGTTTTTGGGCAATTATCTTAGGTAGGGTCTCATTTTTTGCAGGATGAGATGACAGTTTGATTGGCACTATTTTGGGGTGCATATGACTTTTTGATTGCTTGCTATTACACTTTTTGTGATGTAAAATTGTTTATTTAGCACAGTTTATATTTTTTATTTTTTTACGGTTTTCATCTGAGGGGTTAGGTCATGTGATATTTTTATAGAGCCGGTCGATACAAACGCAGCGATACCAAATATGTATACTTTTTTTATTTATGTAAGTTTTACACAATAACAGCTTTTTTAAAACAAAAAAAATTATGTTTTAGTGTCTCAATATTCTGAGCCATAGTTTTTTTATTTTTTGGGCGATTGTCTCAGGTAGAGGCTCATTTTTTGCGGGATGAGGTGACGGCTAGATTGGTACTATTTTGGTGGGCAAATTCCTTTTTGATCGCTTGTTGTTGTACTTTTTGTGATGTAAGGTTAGGTAACAAAAAAAATTGTTATTTAGCACAGTTTTTATTTTTTACAGTCTTCATCTGAGGGGTTAGGTCATGTGATATGTTTATAGAGCCGGTCAATACGGACACAGCGATACCTAATATGTATACTTGCCCCCCCCCCCCCTATTTTATACCAATTTTTTTTTACTTTATTTGGGGAAAATGGCTTTTTTTGTTTATTTTTACTTGAAACTTTAAATTTTCGGGGGGGAAAACCCTTTTTTTCACTATATTTTTTGTCCCATTTTGGGACTTGAACTTTTGGGGGTCTAATCCTTTACAATGCATTCCAATACTTCTGTATTGCAATGCATTGGCTGTATGAGTAATACTGTGTGTATTACTCATACAGCTTCCGGCCTGCGAGATCCAGGGGGCTCGATCTCACAGGCTCTTCACTGGAAGGCAGCGCAATGCCTTCCTTAGACATCGCGCTGCCTTCCATGCCATCGGGTCCCCCCTACAGGCGCATGGGGACCCGATGGCACGCCCGATCGCCGCCGCAAACCGCAGGTAAAGCCGTAAACCGCAGGTCACATGACCCCCCCCGACGTTGTGACAGGATGCCTGCTGAATGATTTCAACGGGCATCCTGTCACAATTAACCCCACCACGCTGTGATATTTTTTTTAAACTTAGGACATACCAGTACGTCCTGAGTCCTTAAGGACTCTGGAAACAGGGCGTACTGGTACGCCCTAAGTCCCTAAGGGGTTAAGGGCAGGGAACTGTAGAGAACAGCCTGCTGGAGTACTCTGGATCTGGTATAGATACTGGATACTAACGCTTTTCTGACACACCCCTTTGACTATAATGGGCTTCAGCAGACATCCAGCCACTACCTGGCAAATATGCAGAGAATCTGCCAGTCTGCCACTACGTGCAACAGTTTTTGTCTTGTCGATTCCCAGCAAAACATATGGCCACAGGTGTAAAAGAGGCCTTACAAAAGAGTGGATAGATTCTTTTAACTACCTAATGACCACCACTATTCCTTTTATTGGCAGTCATTATGGGGCCATACAGGGAGTGCAGAATTATTAGGCAAGTTGTATTTTTGAGGATTAATTTTATTATTGAACAACAACCATGTTCTCAATGAACCCAAAAAACTCATTAATATCAAAGCTGAATATTTTTGGAAGTAGTTTTTAGTTTGTTTTTAGTTTTAGCTATTTTAGGGGGATATCTGTGTGTGCAGGTGACTATTACTGTACATAATTATTAGGCAACGTTACAAAAAACAAATATATACCCATTTCAATTATTTATTTTTACCAGTGAAACCAATATAACATCTCAACATTCACAAATATACATTTCTGACATTCAAAAACAAAACAAAAACAAATCAGTGACCAATATAGCCACCTTTCTTTGCAAGGACACTCAAAAGCCTGCCATCCATGGATTCTGTCAGTGTTTTGATCTGTTCACCATCAACATTGCGTGCAGCAGCAACCACAGCCTCCCAGACACTGTTCAGAGAGGTGTACTGTTTTCCCTCCTTGTAAATCTCACATTTGATGATGGACCACAGGTTCTCAATGGGGTTCAGATCAGGTGAACAAGGAGGCCATGTCATTAGATTTTCTTCTTTTATACCCTTTCTTGCCAGCCACGTTGTGGAGTACTTGGACGCGTGTGATGGAGCATTGTCCTGCATGAAAATCATGTTTTTCTTACCTTGCAGACTTCTTTCTGTACCACTGCTTGAAGAAGGTGTCTTCCAGAAACTGGCAGTAGGACTGGGAGTTGACCTTGACTCCATCCTCAACCCAAAAAGGCCCCACAAGCTCATCTTTGATGATACCAGCCCAAACCAGTACTCCACCTCCACCTTGCTGGCGTCTGAGTCGGACTGGAGCTCTCTGCCCTTTACCAATCCAGCCATCTGGCCCATCAAGACTCACTCTCATTTCATCAGTCCATAAAACCTTAGAAAAATCAGTCTTGAGATATTTCTTGGCCCAGTCTTGACGTTTCAGCTTGTGTGTCTTGTTCAGTAGTGGTCGTCTTTCAGCCTTTCTTACCTTTGCTATGTCTCTGAGTATTGCACACCTTGTGCTTTTGGGCACTCCAGTGATGTTGCAGCTCTGAAATATGGCCAAACTGGTGGCAAGTGGCATCTTGGCAGCTGCACGCTTGACTTTTCTCAGTTCATGGGCAGTTATTTTGCGCCTTGGTTTTTCCACACGCTTCTTGCGACCCTGTTGACTATTTTGAATGAAACGCTTGATTGTTCGATGATCACGCTTCAAAAGCTTTGCAATTTTAAGAGTGCTGCATCCCTCTGCAAGATATCTCACTATTTTAGACTTTTCTGAGCCTGTCAAGTCCTTCTTTTGACCCATTTTGCCAAAGGAAAGGAAGTTGCCTAATAATTATGCACACCTGATATAGGGTGTTGATGTCATTAGACCACACCCCTTCTCATTACAGAGATGCACATCACCTAATATGCTTAATTGGTAGTAGGCTTTCGAGCCTATACAGCTTGGAGTAAGACAACATGCATAAAGAGGATGATGTGGTCAAAATACTAATTTGCCTAATAATTCTGCACGTAGTGTATTCTATTGCTCCATTATTTTTTGTTTCTTTATAATAACCCTGCATAATTATGTAATATTATGCTTATCTCTGTAGTGTTTCACATGACTTGCTGTATCTGCCACACTGTTCCCTCTGCAGTAATAAAATCTGGCAACTTCTTTAACCTCTTGGGCTGGGTTCACATTGGCGTTATAGAATTTTGTTATAGGTTGAGTTATAACAGAGTTATAACGTAATATAATGGAATTCTAGGACGGAATACAAAGTAGAAGCCTTTAGGAGGCATTCCGTTTTGCTCCGTCCTAATACATGTCTATGGGGGCATATAACTGTTCCGTTTGTTTCTATTATACATGGCGAAAAAAATAGTTCTGCACTAATTGACTTTCACTCTTATCTGAATAGCATTGACCCAGGTGTCAAGTTTACACTGACCTCTTCCACAGAATCCATTAAATTTCTTGACAGATTGGTAAAAAGAACTAGCGACAAACTCAGTACAGTCTTATACAGGTCCTTCTAAAAAAATTAGCATACTGTGATAAAGTTCATTATTTTCTGTAATGTACTGATAAACATTAGACTTTCATATATTTTAGATTCATTACACACAACTGAAGTAGTTCAAGCCTTTTATTGTTTTAATATTGATGATTTTGGCATACAGCTCATGAAAACCATAAATTCCTATCTAAAAAAATTAGCATATTTCATCCGACCAATAAAAGAAAAGTGTTTTTAATACAAAAAAATTCAACCTTCAAATAATTATGTTCAGTTATGCACTCAATACTTGGTTGGGAATCCTTTTGCAGAAATGACTGCTTCAATGCGGCGTGGCATGGAGGCAATCAGCCTGTGGCACTGCTGAGGTGTTATGGAGGCCCAGGATGCTTCGATAGCGCCTTAAGCTCATCCAGAGTGTTGGGTCTTGCGTCTCTCAACTTTCTCTTCCCAATATCCCACAGATTCTCTATGGGGTTCAGGTCAGGAGAGTTGGCAGGCCAATTGAGCACAGTAATACCATGGTCAGTAAACCATTTACCAGTGGTTTTGGCACTGTGAGCAGGTGCCAGGTCGTGCTGAAAAATGAAATCTTCATCTCCATAAAGCTTTTCAGCAGATGGAAGCATGAAGTGCTCCAAAATCTCTTGATAGCTAGCTGCATTGACCCTGCCCTTGATAAAACACAGTGGACCAACACCAGCAGCTGACATGGCACCCCAGACCATCACTGACTGTGGGTACTTAACACTGGACTTCAGGCATTTTGGCATTTCCCTCTCCCCAGTCTTCCTCCAGACTCTGGCATCTTGATTTCCGAATGACATGCAAAATTAGCTTTCATCTGAAAAAAGTACTTTGGACCACTGAGCAACAGTCCAGTGCTGCTTCTCTGTAGCCCAGCGCTTCTGCCGCTGTTTCTGGTTCAAAAGTGGCTTGACCTGGGGAATGTGGCACACGCCTGTACACGGTGGCTCTGGATGTTTCTACTCCAGACTCAGTCCACTGCTTCCGCAGGTCCCCCAAGGTCTGGAATCGGTCCTTCAAGGTCTGGAATCGGTCCTTCTCCACAATCTGCAAATAAAATGCATGCTCAATCGGATTCAGGTCAGGTGATTGACTTGGCCATTGCATAACATTCCATTTCTTTCCCTTAAAAAACTCTGTGGTTGCTTTTGCAGTATGCTTTGGGTCATCGTCCATCTGCACTTTGAAGTGCCGTCCAATGAGTTCTGAAGCATTTGGCTGAATATGAGCAGACAATATTGCCTGAAACGCTTCAGAATTCATCCTGCTGCTTTTGTCAGCAGTCACATAATCAATAAATACAAGAGAACCAGTTCCATTGGCAGTCATACATGCCCACACCATGACTGATGAGGTGGTATACTTAGGATCATGAGCAGTTCCTTTCCTTCTCGATACTCTTCTCTTCCCATCATTATGGTACAAGTTGATCTTGGTCTCATCTGTCCATAGGATGTTGTTCCAGAATTGTGAAGGCTTTTTTTAGATGTTGTTTGGCAAACTCTAATCTCTCCTCCCTGTTTTTGAGGCTCACCAATGGTTTACATCTTGTGGTGAACCCTCTGTATTCACTCTTGTGAAGTCTTCTCTTGATTGTTGACTTTGACACACATACACCTACCTCCTGGAGAGTGTTTTTTACTTGATCTGGCCAACTGTTGTGAAGGGTGTTTTCTTCACCAGGGAAATAATTCTTTGGTCATCCACCACAGTTGTTTTCCATGGTCTTCTGGGTCTTTTGGAGTTGCTGAGCTCACCGATACGTTACTTCTTTTTAAGAATGTTCCAAACAGCTGTTTTGGCCACACCTAATGCTATCTCTCTGATGGGTTTGTTTAGTTTTTTCAGCCTAATGATGGCTTGCTTCACTGATAGTGACAGCCCTTTGGATCTCATCTTGAGAGTTGACAGCAACAGATTCCAAATGCAAACAACACACTTGAAATGAACTCTGGACCTTTTATCTGCTCATTGTAATTGGGATAATGAGGGAACAACACACACCAGGCCATAGAACAGCTGAGAAGCCAATTATCCCATTACTTTTGGTCCCTCAATAAGTGGGAGGCACATATGCAAACTATAGTAAATCCTGCACAATTCACCTGATTTGGATGTAAATACCATCAAATTAAAGCTTACAGTCTGCAGTTACAGCACATCTTGTTTGTTTCATTTCAAATCCATTGTGGTGGTGGATAGAGCCAAAAATGTTAGAATTGTGTCGAAGTCCCAATATTCATGGACCTGACTGTATACTATAAGACAAAAAAGAAAGGACCTTCCTGTTCCAAATCATTTTGTGGAGATGGGACATAGGGATTGGGAAAGGGACCTCAAATTCAGAGATCTGGATCATGTCTCACCTCTTAATAGAGGTGGTGACAGAGAAACCATCCTCAAGCAAAAATAATTGCAATGGATTTACCAATTGTAAACTCTTAACCCTAAGGCCCCTTTCACACGGGCGAGTTTTCCGTGTGGGTGCGATGCGTGAGGTGTGCGCACTGCACCCGCACTGAATCCGGACCCATTCATTTCTATGGGGCTGTGCACATGAGCGTTGATTTTCACGCATCACTTGTGCGTTGAGTGAAAATCGCAGCATGCTCTTCTGTGAAGAAGTTCAGGTTTGGGTACCAAACATGTGCGATTTTTCTCACGCGAGTGCAAAACGCATTACAATGTTTTGCACTCGCGCGGAAAAATCGCACCTGCCTCTTATCCAGGCCAAAAATAAGACGCCCGTGTGAAAGAGGCCTAAGGGTTTCAATACCGAATTCAAATTGGGACTTTATGGAGAGATGTAAGATGACATCACATGCTTGGTGCAATGTTCTGCCAGATATCTGATCTACTATGCTGAACCAGTGCTTAGGCCATGTCTTCGTATTATTTATGTATTAACAAATAACATACACTAATGTAGAGTATGTGAAACGTATCTAGTTTTTGTCTTTTATTTAGAAAAAAAAAAACTTTGTCCCTCATTCTCCTTGGCTTCACTATATCAGTTCCTGGATAGATTTTCTATGCCATAGGTCTGTGTTTCTACATAGCATATGGCTGTGCTACAGGTGTTTCTCAGGACTTTGTGCCAACACGCACCAAGTGTGTGCAGGATCTTTAACTGGGCCATACATGTCCTTATTTAAATTTCCCCACCTAAAGGTGTAACCTTGTACTCCTTACTGGGACATAAGCTTGTACCCAAGCATAGGGGTTCATAATTGGATGGACTGGACGCTAGTCACTCTCTCCTCCTTCACCTTGCAAACAAGGTGTTTTGCAAATGAATAGGGGATGACCTCTCCTTTGAAGTCCACTCCACCATTATTTGCTATATATTCTCTAAGCTGTGCTTATCCAACATATTGTGGCACTTTGGCGATTGTTATTATGTTATTGTTTGTTGTCACCATGGTGATCGCCACTTCCAATGTCCTTCTGAAGGACAGGACTTGGAGTCCTGCTTTCTGCCCACTGATGACGTTGTTGTGCCTGGTGTAGCGCTGACGCGGGTGAGTAGCCGTCAGACATGCGATTAGCCGGTCAGGGCAGGGGGTCCGACATCACTGCACATCGTACACATATGCACTGGCCTGCAATGAATGCCATCTACCCACAGGAACCACCAATGGTGAGCAGCTGCGTTATGATTTCTGTATGTACACAGCTGTTGCTGTACCACTTCTAGTGATTTTAATACACTCCGGCTGGGGGGTTTAACCCTTTATGCACCTGTCACTTTATTATATTACTATTTAGGTTACATTATGCACAATCCTATGGAATCTGCAATCATGGACTTTGAGTACATGTATATTTGAATCATGCACTATGTTAATATCAATATGAAATCTGTTTTTTAATGTTTATATCACTGCACTATGCCAATAATGTCACTAATTAAGCTGCAATCATGTATGTGGATATTTAAAGCCGCACATGGCACAACCTCATTGCTTGTCAAAGGCCTCATTGTGCTAGGATGGATCGTTGCTACTGGGGAAATAAACGGGTCCAACACCCTTTCAGGGAACCTGGAGTGCTGCCACATCATTTGTCTTTGGATCAACTACTGGATTTTTGACTATACTCCCAGAGGGATTGAACTCAACAATACCACTGACTGTGCAGCTGTTAACCTTGGTTTTAAATATATATACTGTATATATATTTACCTGTATATATACAGGTGAAACTCGAAAAATTTGAATATTGTGCAAAGTTCATTTATTTCAGTAATGCAAATTAAAAAGTGAAAATAACATATGAGATAGACTTATTACATGAAAAGCAAGATATTTCAAGCCTTTATTTGTTATAATTTGAATGATTATGGTTTACAGCTTATGAAAACCCCAAAGTCACAATCTCAAGTCCCCTTTGCTCAGGGGGTATGGATTAATTAGCTGACTAGAGTGTGACACTTTGAGCCTAGATTATTTAACCATTTCACAAAACTCAAATTTTAAGCTGCATTAATGCAATTCCTTTTAATTTGCATTACTGAAATAAATGGACTTTTGCACGATATTCAAATTTTCTGAGTTTTACCTGTATATGTATATATATATATATTACTTTGGATTGTTTATAGGGCCCTGGAAAAAAATTACAATTAGACCCATGTTGTAGGCGAGTCCAGGTTCATGGAAGACGGGGCAGCACAATTAGGGAAAACTGACAGTTATTGACAAGTTTCTACCACAAAGATAACATTAATGTGCACCAAATGTGCACCATTTTGATAAATTCATTATAAATTTGCTTTATTTTTGCCAACTCCTTAATTCATCCTACTGTACTGTTATTACTATTGCTACAGTTACAGTAAAAATGATTACAAAATTATTATTGAAAAATAACTTTATATGGTATGTTCACACATACAGTGCCTTGCAAAAGTATTCACCCGCTTGACTTTTTTTTGTATTTTGATGCCTCACAACCTGGAATTAACATGGATTGTTTGAGGATTTGCAGCATGTAATTTACAGAACATGCCCACAACTTTGAAGATGTTTATTTATTTTTTATTGTGAAGCAAGCAACAAATAGAACAAAATAACAGAAAAAGACAATATGCATAACTATTCCCCCCCTAAAGTCAATACTTTGTAGAGCCAGCTTTTGCGGCAATCACAGCTCCAAGTGGCTTTGGATAAGTCTCTATGAGCTTGCCACATCTTACCACTGGGATTTTTGCCCATTCCTCCTTGCAAAACTGCTCCAGCTCCTTTAAGTTGGATGGTTTAGGCTTGTGAACAGCAATCTTTAAGTCTGACCACAGATTTTATATTGGATTGAGATCTGGGCTTTGACTAGGCCATTCCAACACATTTACATGTTTCCCCTTAAACCACTCAAGTGTTGCTTTAGCAGTGTGTTTGGGGTCATTGTCCTGCTGGAAGGTGAACCTCCGTCCTAGCCTCAAATCACTCACAGAGTGGTACAGGTTTTGCTCAAGAATATCCCTGTGTTTAGCACCATCCATCTTTTCCTCAACTCTGACCAGTTTCCCAGTCCTGGCTGCTGAAAAACATCCCCACAGCATGATGCTGCCACCATCATGTTTCACTGTGGGGATGGTGTTCTTTGGGTGATGTGATGTGTTGGGTTTGCGTCAGACATAGCGTTTTTTTAGATGGCTGAAAAGTTCAATTTTAGTCTCATCAGACCAGAGCACCTTCCTCCATACATTTTGGGTGTCTCCCACATGCCTTTTTCGCAAACTTACAAAGTGCCTTTTTGTTTTCTGCTGAAAGTAATGGCTTTCTTCTGACCACTCTGCCATAAAGCCCAACTCTACAGAGCGTACGGCTTATTGTCGTCCTATGTACAGATACTCCAGTCTCTGCTGTTATGTTATGTTACTAAGTCCTTGTATAGCGCTCTAGAGGAACTCAATCCGATCGAAGCGCTTGTCGACGGCTATATTGGTGGGCCCCTACGTCATCCTACACAAAAAGCCAGGTCTTAACCAACTTCCTAAATTCCAGGTAATTTGATGTTGTTCTAATGTGTTCTGGGAGGGAGTTCCAGATCTTGGGGGCCAATACTGAGAAACGTCTGTCCCCCCTTGTCTTGAGGCGGGTTCTTGGCACCGACAGAAGGGAGGCTGAGGTGGATCTCAGTTCTCTAGGAGGATGGTGACGTGTTATCTTTTTTTGCAGGTAGATGGGACCTGTTTTGTAGAGAGCTTTGTGTGTTAAGCAGCACAGCTTAAACTGCACTCTCTCTTTCACTGGGAGCCAGTGGAGTTCCCTGCGTGCTTTTGTGACAGAATCTGTCCAGTCTAGTTTCTTGATGAGCCGGATGGCTCTGTTTTGACAGTGTTGCAGAGCTCCCAGATCTTTCTCTGGCAGCCCCGCATACATTGCATTACCATAGTCCAGGTGGGAGTTGACTAGAGCTCCCACCACGACCTGTCTGCATGTGTTGGGGAGAAACGGTAGGGCTTTTTTTTAGAAGGAATAGGGCGAAGTTTGCTTTCCGTATTACTTCTTTAATCTGGGGACGGAGGCTCATTTCTTGATCCAAGATTATCCCCAGACTCTTTCCTTGTGTGGCGATGGCAACGTTTTCCCCAAAGATAGACGGGGCGGCAGCCTCAGGTGTTTTATGTAGTGCAATAAGCTCAGTCTTGGTCGGGTTGAGTTTGAGGTGGTTATGTGCTAGCCAGTTCCTGGCCTTATTTAGTCCTTCTTGCGTGAGCTTGTAGTCATCAGTGGATTTCGATACTCTCAAAAGGATCTGTGTATCGTCCGCATAAGACTCATAGCTGATGTTATACTCCTTCAGAATAGCGAGCAGAGGTCGGACATATATGTTAAAGAGTAATGGCGAGAGGGGAGATCCCTGAGGGACTCCCCACTCCACCTTCTCCACTGGGGAAAAGAATGAGCCCAGTTTGACTCTCTGAGTTCTGTTTTTCAGAAAGGAGTCAAACCAGGCAAGTCCGTGGCTATCTACTCCGATGTCAGCTTTTAATCTATTTAGGAGGATGGGATGACTGATAGTGTCAAAAGCTGCCAACATGTCTATGAGGACCAACCAGGTCCCCCCTCCCTCGTCTGCGACCCCTAGGGCTTCATCCCATAGGCTGACCAGGGCTGATTCCGTGCTGTGTGTTGGCCTAAAGCCCGACTGGTGTTCATCTAGAAGTCAATGCTTTTCTACGTGCAGCTGGAGTTGGCTTGCCACTGCTGTCTCCATGATTTTAGCTATTAGGTGGATGTTGGTAATCGGTCTGAAGTTGGCCATTATATTTATGTCTGCTCCTGGTTTCTTGAGGAGGGGAGTTATGATTCCTAACTTGAGAATCTCAGGGACGTTGCCACTGAGAAAGGAGTCATTTATAATTGTTAGAATTAACGGGGCAATGGTGGTCGTGCATTCAATAAGAGATTTAGTTTGGATATTGGAGAGGGGATAAGTTGCTTTGGACATGTTTTTCATGCTTTTTGTTAGGTCTTCAAGTTTTAATGGGCATAGGGTGAAGGTGTGAGTAGGGTTTGCTGTGGAACTCTGCAGCTCCTCCAGGGTTACATGAGGTCTCTGTGCTGCCTCTCTGATTAATGCCATCCTTGCCCGGTCCGTGAGATTTGGTGGGCAGCCGTCTCTTGTAACAAAATACGAAAAAAGTCAACTGGGGTAAATACTTTGACAAGGCACTGTAGTATTTGAAGTGTTGTAAAAAACACATCAAAATACATCAGAAAAACTACTGAAAAAACATATAGTTGTTTCTTCAAATGCAGGTTTGATGCATTTTTTTTCTACAACACATTTACTGCTATATGTGAGAATCCCCCACTGCCTACTGCAGTAATCATTCGATCTCAATTCACTGAAATCTGCCTGGAGAAAGGCAGAGATGAAACAGAGTTCAGCTTCACTGAAAGATGTTACAGCTGCTGCCCATTGAAGTCTAGTGAGATGAGAGGGGAGGAGGATGGAACAGCTGCAGAGTAAGAAAAAGGCACAGGCACACACAGAACTGCTTATGCTGGCCCGATAAAGTGTTTTACTGTCTAATTCCAGTTCTGGATTCACAACAACTCTGTATCTGATGCATAATGTCCTCCTCTGGGTATGTGAGACATAGGGTAACAGAATCTCTGCTTCACTCTGTGTGCTAAGGAGACATTATAGCAGTGTCTGCCCATTCTGAAGATGAGCTCAGGGAAAACCTACATATGGAGACAGCAGATGAGAAAAGTGATGTTACGTTCATGAAACAAGTCATATAATGGTCAGAAATAGTGTTGTTAATCCTGTACACACCGTATACACCTGAGGTGACAAGTACACTTTAAATATTCCCAGTGTAGTGCATACGTTGAACAGTCCTTCTGTACACTGTTACTGAGTAGTAGCAAATTACATAAGAATTATTTTACAGTAAAATTTTGTGAATGCGTAACAGAGTTTTCCATCCGTTTTATCATCATTTATTATTAGCTAGAAGAACATCTATGGTTATTCTTATTCTATTACTAAATGGGCTCCAAACGGAGATGCCAACCTACCCTATGTAACTATGTATTTTCATTTTATTATAAATAATGCAGGATTTATAATAGGAACAGCTACATCACTAATAGTCTCCTATCAATACAGGAATTTCACAGTAGTCTAAATGTTTTGCTGATATTGTATGTATTATTAATGGGAGTTTCTCAAGGGACATATGGGTAAAAGATATGCAATTCAGAACAAGCGAGACAGTTATAACATCCTGTCCAGCGAATAAAACCAAAATCTCTTCATGTAGATTGATGAGTGCAACCTTCCAGAGAATATGCCATGAATAAAATAAGACGTATTTCTTTCTTTTCACAATACTCTGCATGTGAAGCATATGTTTATCTGCATTCATAACTAGAGATGAGCAAATCGAAGCTGACGAAGCTGACGAAGCAACAAATGCGAATTTCCTCGCACTTTGTGGTAACGAAACGCAATTTTCCTAAAATGGCAGCTACATGTATCACCCAGATTGACATGCCTGCATTCAGCCAAACAGCAGCCAGCCAGCCCTGTGATGTCACAGCCCTATAAATATGGCAGCCGTTTTAGATTCTGCCATTTTCCAGCATTCAGACTGCAGGGCCTTGTGAAGGCGCTAGAGACAGCAAGTAGAAAAACGATTGTGAAAAAAAAAGACAGAAAAAACTATTTATAAGTGCAGGGAAAGGATAGGAATCATTTCACAACATCTTAGTGCAGAGAAAGACGTCAGAAGGCGCTAGGGACATTGATAGGAAAGTGATTTACAAGTGCAGGGAACTATTATTTGGGGATCCAAATAGTCATTAGACAGCTCTGTCATTCAAGCATTTTATTATTGGGCTGCAAGTGTTGTGTTGAAAAGCCTTAATGGCTTATATCTTGGTATCTTATTTAGTACGACAAGAAAAATATATACGCATTTCACTTCTGCAGTTATTTCTGTTGAAAGCGTATAAGGGCGTATTTCAGTACAACAAGAAAAATATATACGCACTGCACTGTTGCAGTTATTTCTGGTGAAAGCATATAGGGGCGTATTATAGTAAAAAAAAATATATATATATACGCACTGCACTTTTGCAGTTATTTGAAAGCAAATAGGGGCGTATTTCAGTACTACAAGAAAACAATATAAGCACTTCACTTTTTAAGTTTTTGGGTGAAAATCTATAGGGGCGTATTTCAGTACTACAAGAAAAAAAATATACGCACTTCACTCTAAGTTTTTTCTTCTCAAAGATTATATTGGCCATTTTCAGTCTAACAAGATGAATATATTCTCAGTTCACTTCTACAGTTATTTCTGTTGACAGCATATAGGGGCGTATTACAGTAAAAAAAGAAAAATATATACGCACTTCACTCGTGCACTTATTTGTGGCAAAAGCGTTCAGTGGCCTATTTCAATATAGAAAGACAAAATATACGCTCTTTACTGTTGCACTTATTTGTGGCAAAAGCGTTAAGTGGCCAATTTCAGTACAGAAAGAAAAATATATATGCACTTCACTGGTGCATTTATTTCTGCTGAAAGCGTTTAGTGGCCTATTTTAGTACAAAAAGCAAAATATATTCTCAGTTCAAGTTGGCGGTTATATTTGTTGAAAGCATGGCTGGGAGCCAAACATGCCTGGGCTAGACCACCTGCAATGTGCTGGTCATCAGGGGAGAACACGTGAGGTTCACAGTGGGCCGAAGGGTACAATAGTTAATTGGTACTCACGGTTAGCAGATACCTCCCTGGGTCAGCAGTGCAGTGAAGGGGAGAACAGCATCAATTTCTCCTGGACACTTTCTATTATAGGGGACACCAGCCAGGTGGTGATCGAGGTGCCCTTGATGTTGATTGGATTTCTGGGTGCTTGTGCAGCTGGGCCCCTAAATTAGGTAAAATCTATACGCCAGCACCTTGGTGGTGCAAAATGATGAGAGTGGTTGTAGTCTGGAGATGGAAGAATGAGACAGAGTTCGAATCCAACTAAGAACTTTACTGTAAACAGGGTCTTGACAGCAATTTACATCCAGATATAAACAGTCTCTTATGAATATGGAGGTTGAATGCTGTAAATCCAAGTAACAGGCTGTATATGTGGCTATATCTCAGGCTATGGTAGGAGGTTGTGTACTCACTGGTATTCAGCTCTTTGCCTTGTTCCATTCTCAGCAACTGTGGTTCAGGTCCTTATCTTCTACACACAGGTGCTAAAACAGATGGTCTGTCTGTCCTTGAAGTAACGGTGAGGCTGCCGGAAACTAATAAACCCTTCACCTTGATACAAAGGTCCTTAAACCCTGGTAAAATGGCTGTTGTCCTTTGTGACTTTATCCACTCCTTCTCACTTGAGCTGACTTCCACTAACACTGCTAGCAACTGCCCTCTCACTCCTACTACTCCCTTCTCTACCAAAAATAGGCCTGAACTGAGATATATATATATATATATATATATATATATATATATATATAGTTGCAAGAAAAAGTATGTGAACCTTTTGGAATTATATGGATTTCTGCACAAATTGGTCATAAAATGTGATCTGATCTTCATCTAAGTCACAACAATAGACAATCACAGTCTGTATAAACCAATAACACACAAAAAATTTAATGTTACCATGTTTTTATTGAACACACCATGTAAACATTCACGGTGCAGGTGGAAAAAGTATGTGAACCCTTGGATTTAATAACTGGTTGAACCTCCTTTGGCAGCAATAACTTCAACCAAATGTTTCCAGATCAGACGTGCCCAATGGTCAGGAGTAATTCTTGAACATTCCTCTTTACAGAACTGTTTCAGTGTAGCAATATTCTTGGGATGTCTGGTGTGAATTGCTTCCTTGAAGTCATGCTACAGCATCTCAATTGGGTTGAGGTCAGGACTCTGACTGGGCCACTCCAGAAGGCGTATTTTCTTCTGTCTAAGCCATTCTGTTGTTGATTTATGCTTTGAGTCGTTGTCCTGTTGCAACACCTATCTTCTGTTGAGCTTCAGCTGGTGGATAGATGGCCTTAAGTTCTCCTGCAAAATGTCTTTATAAACTTGGGAATTAATTTTTCCTTCGATGATAGCAATCCGTCCAGGCCCTGATGCAGCAAAGCAGCCCCAAACCATGATGCCCCCACCACCATACTGCACAGTTGGAATGAGGTTTTGATGTTGGTGTGCTGTGCCTAGTTTTCTCCACACATAGTGTTGTGTGTTTCTTGCAAACAACTCAAATTTGGTTTCATCTGTCCACAGAATATTTTGCCAGTACTGCTATGGAACATCCAGGTGCTCTTGTACAAACTGTAAATGTGCAGCAATGTTTTTTTTAGACAGCAGTGGCTTCCTCTGTGGTATCCTCCCATGAAATCCATTCTTGTTTAGTGTTTTACGTATCATAGATTTGCTAACAGGGATGTTAGCATATGCCAGAGACTTTTGTAAGTCTTTAGCTGACACTCTAGGATTCTTTTTCACCGCATTGAGAAGTCTTTGCTGTGCTCTTGCAGTCATCTTTACAGGATGGTCATTCCTAGGGAGAGTAGCAGCAGTGCTGAACTTTCTTAATTTATAGACAATTTGTCTTACCATGGACTGATGAACAGCAAGGCTTTTGAAGATACTTTTATAACCCTTTCTAGCTTTATGCAAGTCAATAATTCTTTTCATAGGTCTTCTGAGAGCTCTTTTGTGCGAGGCATCATTCACATCAGGCAATGCTTCTTGTGAAAAGCAAACCCAGAACTGGTGTGTGTGTTTTATAGGGCAGGGCAGCTGTAACTAACACCTCCAATCTCATCTCATTGATTGGACTACAGTTGGCTGACACGTCACTCCAATTAGCTCTTGGAGATGTCATTAGTCTAGGGGTTCACATATTTTTCCACCTGCACTGTGACTGTTTACATTGTATGTTCAATAAAAACATGGTAACATTTAATTCTTTGTGTGTTATTAGTTTAAGCAGACTGTGATTGTCTATTGTTGTGACTTAGATGAAGATCAGATCACATTTTATGACCAATTTGTGCAAATAAAAAGGGTTCACATACTTTTTCTTGCAACTGTATATATATATATATATATATATATATGTTAGTGATATCCATATCTAGTGGTGTAATATGTGTAGTGCACCTAACAGCCAGGAATCTTTATATAAGAGTGCAATACAGGATGATACAATATATGATATAACAACTTTGCAGTACCCACGTACATGAGTGTTCACAGAAGTAGCGGCGGTAACAGTCAGTCAGTGCGGCGATTATATGTGTTATTTCAGTACAAAAATAAAAATACATTATCAGTTCATGTCGGCGGCGGTTATATGTGTTGAAAGCGTTTAGTGGCCTATTTCAGTACTAAAATAAAAATACATTCTCAGTTCACGTCGGCGGCGGTTATATTTGGTGAAAGCTTTTAGTGGCCTATTTAATTACAAAAAGGAAAATATATTCTCAGTTCACGTCAGCGGTTATTTGTGTTGAAAGCATGGCTGGGAGTCAGCAGGGTGGCAGCAGTGGGAGGTCAGGAGCCAAAGGTGCCCGGGGTAGAGCACCTGCTTCACAGCTGCCTACCTACCCGGGAAGTAGTGGTGCAGGGGCTCATGGAAGTAGAGGCAGTAGCAGTCAGTCAGTGCAGCGGTTTTATGCAGTAAAATCTATATTGAAGTACAGTCCTGATCAAAAGTTTAAGACCACTTGAAAAATTGCAAAAAAATCATATTTAGCATGGCTGGATCTTAGCAAGGTTCCAAGTAGAGCTTCAACATGCAACAAGAAGAAATGAGAGTGAGACAAAACATTTTATGGAACAAAAAAGTCAAGTGGAAGACCCCAAAAAATTTCATCAGCACTGAGCCGGAGGATCCAATTGGCAGTCCGTCAAGACATTGGACGATCCTCGACCCAAATTATGGCCCTTACTGGTGCTGACTGCAGCCCCAAAACCATCAGATGACATCTGAGACTGAAGGGCTTCAAAAACAAAAAATGTCTTCAAAGACCTCGTCTCCTTAAACGCCACAGAACTGCTCGTTTGGACTTTGCAAGAGAGCACCAAAAATGGGACATTCAAAGGTGGAAGAAAGTTTTATTCTCTGATGAGAATTTTTTTTTACCTTGATGGTCCTGATGGTTTCCAACGTTACTGGCATGACAAGCAGATCCCACCTGAGATGTTTTCTACGCGCCAAAGTGGAGGGGGCACCATAATGGTCTGGGATGCTTTTTCCTTCAGTGGAACAATGGAGCTTCAGGAAGTGCAGGGTCGTCAAAGGGCCACTGGCTATGTCCAGATGTTGCAGAGAGCATTTCTCATGACTGAGGGCCCTCGTCTGTGTGGTAACGACTGGGTTTTTCAACAGGATAACGCTACAGTACACAATGCCCGCAAGACAAGGGACTTCTTCCAGGAGAATAACATCACTCTTTTGGCCCATCCTGCGTGTTCCCCTGATCTAAATCCAATTGAGAACCTTTGGGGATAGATGGCAAGGGAAGTTTACAAAAATGGACAACAGTTCCAGACAGTAGATGGCCTTCACCACTTGGAGAAATGTTCCCACTCACCTCATGGAAACGCTTGCATCAAGCATGCCGAAACAAATTTTTGAAGTGATAAACAATAACGGCAGAGCTACCCATTACTGAGTTCATGTTTGGAAGTTGGAATTTAGTTTTATTTTGGAGGTGTGGTCATAAACTTTTGATCAGCTGAAAAACAGCCTGTATCAGTTTATTTGTTGTTTTCATTAAATTGAATGCTCAAAAAATGTTTTGTCTCTCTCCCATTTCTTCTTGTTGCATGTTGAAACTCTACTTGGAACCTTATTAAGATCCAGCCATGCTAAATATGATTTTTTGCCATTTTTCAAGTGGTCTTAACCCCTTAGGGACACAGCCTTTTTACACCTTAGGACCAGGCCATTTTTTGCAAATTTGACCAGTGTCACTTTAAGTGCTCATAACTTTAAAACGCTTTGACTTATCCAGGCCGTTCTGAGATTGTTTTTTCGTCACATATTGTACTTCATGACACTGGTGAAATGAAGTCAAAAAAATATTTTTTTTTGCACCAAAAAATACCTAATTTAACAAATTTTTGGAAAAATTAGCAAATTTCAAAGTTTCAGTTTCTCTACTTCTGTAATACATAGTAATACCCCCAAAAATTGTGATGACTTTACATTCCCCATATGTCTACTTTATGTTTGAATTGTTTTGGGAATGATATTTTATTTTTTGGGGATGTTATAAGGCTTAGAAGTTTAGAAGCAAATCTTGAAATTTTTCAGCAATTTACAAAAACAACATTTTTAGGGACCAGTTCAGGTCTGAAGTCACTTTGCGAGGCTTACATAATAGAAACCACCCAAAAATGACCCCATCTAAGAAACTACACCCCTCAAGGTATTCAAAACTGATTTTACATACGTTGTTAACCCTTTAGGTGTTGCACAAGAGTTATTGGCAAATGGGGATGAAATTTGAGAATTTCTTTTTTTTGTCAAATTTTTTATTTTAACCCATTTTTTCCACTAACAAAGCAAGGGTTAACAGCCAAACAAGACTGTATCTTTATTACCCTGACTCTGCCGTTTACAGAAACACCCAATATGTGGCCGTAAACTACTGTACGGCCACACAGCGGGGCATAGAGTGAAAGGTGCGCCGTTTGGTTTTTGGAGGGCTGATTTTTATGGACTGGTTTATTTACACCATGTCCCATTTGAAGACCCCTGATGCACCCCTAGAGTAGAAACTCCCTAAAAGTGACCCCATCTAAGAAACTACACCCCTCAAGGTATTCAAAACTGATTTTACATTCGTCGTTAACCCTTTAGGTGTTGCGCAAGAGTTATTGGCAAATGGGGATGAAATTTGCAAATTTCATTTTTTTGTCTAATTTTCCATTTTAACCCATTTTTTCCACTAACAAATCAAGGGTTAACAGCCAAACAAGACTGTATCTTTATTGCCCTGACTCTGCCGTTTACAGAAACACCCAATATGTGGCCGTAAACTACTGTACGGCCACACAGCGGGGCGTAGAGGGAAAGGTGCGCCGTTTGGTTTTTGGCGGGCTGATTTTTATGGACTGGTTTATTTACACCATGTCCCATTTGAAGACCCCTGATGCACCCCTAGAGTAGAAACTCCCTAAAAGTGACCCCATCTAAGAAACTACACCCCTCAAGGTATTCAAAACTGATTTTACATTCGTCGTTAACCCTTTAGGTGTTGCGCAAGAGTTATTGGCAAATGGGGATGAAATTTGCAAATTTCATTTTTTTGTCTAATTTTCCATTTTAACCCATTTTTTCCACTAACAAAACAAGGGTTAACAGCCAAACAAGACTGTATCTTTATTGCCCTGACTCTGCCGTTTACAGAAACACCCAATATGTGGCCGTAAACTACTGTACGGCCACACAGCGGGGCATAGAGTGAAAGGTGCGCCGTTTGGTTTTTGGAGGGCTGATTTTTATGGACTGGTTTATTTACACCATGTCCCATTTGAAGACCCCTGATGCACCCCTAGAGTAGAAACTCCCTAAAAGTGACCCCATCTAAGAAACTACACCCCTCAAGGTATTCAAAACTGATTTTACATTCGTCGTTAACCCTTTAGGTGTTGCGCAAGAGTTATTGGCAAATGGGGATGAAATTTGCAAATTTCATTTTTTTGTCTAATTTTCCATTTTAACCCATTTTTTCCACTAACAAATCAAGGGTTAACAGCCAAACAAGACTGTATCTTTATTGCCCTGACTCTGCCGTTTACAGAAACACCCAATATGTGGCCGTAAACTACTGTACGGCCACACAGCGGGGCGTAGAGGGAAAGGTGCGCCGTTTGGTTTTTGGCGGGCTGATTTTTATGGACTGGTTTATTTACACCATGTCCCATTTGAAGACCCCTGATGCACCCCTAGAGTAGAAACTCCCTAAAAGTGACCCCATCTAAGAAACTACACCCCTCAAGGTATTCAAAACTGATTTTACATTTGTCGTTAACCCTTTAGGTGTTGCGCAAGAGTTATTGGCAAATGGGGATGAAATTTGCAAATTTCATTTTTTTGTCTAATTTTCCATTTTAACCCATTTTTTCCACTAACAAAACAAGGGTTAACAGCCAAACAAGACTGTATCTTTATTGCCCTGACTCTGCCGTTTACAGAAACACCCAATATGTGGCCGTAAACTACTGTACGGCCACACAGCGGGGCGTAGAGGGAAAGGTGCGCCGTTTGGTTTTTGGCGGGCTGATTTTTATGGACTGGTTTATTTACACCATGTCCCATTTGAAGACCCCTGATGCACCCCTAGAGTAGAAACTCCCTAAAAGTGACCCCATCTAAGAAACTACACCCCTCAAGGTATTCAAAACTGATTTTACATTCGTCGTTAACCCTTTAGGTGTTGCGCAAGAGTTATTGGCAAATGGGGATGAAATTTGCAAATTTCATTTTTTTGTCTAATTTTCCATTTTAACCCATTTTTTCCACTAACAAAACAAGGGTTAACAGCCAAACAAGACTGTATCTTTATTGCCCTGACTCTGCCGTTTACAGAAACACCCAATATGTGGCCGTAAACTACTGTACGGCCACACAGCGGGGCGTAGAGGGAAAGGTGCGCCGTTTGGTTTTTGGCGGGCTGATTTTTATGGACTGGTTTATTTACACCATGTCCCATTTGAAGACCCCTGATGCACCCCTAGAGTAGAAACTCCCTAAAAGTGACCCCATCTAAGAAACTACACCCCTCAAGGTATTCAAAACTGATTTTACATTCGTCGTTAACCCTTTAGGTGTTGCACAAGAGTTATTGGCAAATGGGGATGAAATTGGAAAATTTCATTTTTTTGCCTTATTTTCCATTTTAACCCATGTTTTCTACTAACAAAGCAAGGGTTAACAGCCAAACAAGACTGTATCTTTATTACCCTGACTCTGCCGTTTACAGAAATACCCAATATGTGGCCGTACACTACTGTACGGCCACACAGCGGGGCGTAGAGTGAAAGGTGCGCCGTTTGGTTTTTGGAGGGCTGATTTTTATGGACCGGTTTATTTACACCGTGTCCTGTTTCAACCCCCCTGATGCACCCCTGGAGTCGAAACTCCCTAAAAGTGACCCCATTTTGGAAACTACGGGATAAGGTGGCATTTTTTGGGGGAGTATTTTTAGGGTAAATATAATTTTTGGTTGCTCTATATTACATTTTTGTGAGGTAAGGTTACCAAAAATTGAAATTCTGATATTTCATCTCCATTTGCCATTAACTGTTGAGGAACACCTAAAGGGTTAATAAAGTTTGTATAATCATTTTTGAATACCTTGAGGGGTGTAGTTTCTTAGATGGGGTCAATTTTAGGGAGTTTTTACTCTAGGGGGGCATCAGGGGGGCTTCAAAAGGGATATGGTGTCAATAAAAAAGGCCATCAAAATCGGCCTTCCAGAAACCATGTCGGTCCTTTCCTTTAGCAGCCTCCCTTTTACGGATACAGCAGTTTACGACCACAAATGTGGCGTTTCTGTAAACTGCAGTATCAGGGTAATAAATTTTAACTTTTGTTTGGTTGTTAACCCTTGTTTTCTTACCGGAAAAAACGGACTGAAATGGAAAAGTGCCAAAAATAGCGGTTTTGGCACCGTTTTTTTGTTTTTTTTTTAACCGTGTTAATCTGGGTAGTTAGGTCATGGGATATTGTTATAGAGGAGATTCTTACGGACGCGGCAATATCTAATAAGTCTTTTTTTTACAATTATTTAGGTTTTTGACTATATTATCTTTTTTGATACAACTTTTTTTTTTGGGTATCTCTAAAGTCTAAGTGTCATTTTTTTTATTTTCTTTTAGCCAATTATCTTATGTGGGGGCTCATTTTTTGCGGGATGAGCGGACGGTTTTATTGGCACTATTTTGGGGGCTATATGACTTTTTGATCGCTTGCTATTAAACTTTTTGTTATGTAAGGTGACAAAAAAAAATTTTTTTGCACCTATTTTTTTTTTTTTTTTTTACTGTGTTAATCTGGGGGTTGGGTCATGGGGTATTTTTATAGAGGAGATTCTTACGGACGTGGCGATACCTAATAAGTCAACTTTTTTTTACAGTTATTTAGGTTTTAGACTATATTATCCTTTTTGATACCCTAAAAAAATTTTTGTATCTCTAAAGTCTAAGAGTCATTTTCTATTTTTTTTTTTATCTGATTATCTTATGTGGGGGCTCATTTTTTGCGGGATGAGATGACGGTTTTATTGGCACTAATTTGGGGGCTATATGGCTTTTTGATCGCTTGCTATTAAACTTTTTATTATGTAAGGTGACAAAAAAAACCTTTTTTTGCACCTTTTTTTTTTTTCTGGACCGTGTTAATCTGGGGGGTTAGGTCATGGGGCATTTTTATAGAGGAGATTATTACAGACGCGGCAATACCTATGTCTACTTTTAATAAATTATTTTAGTTTTTTTGGGTGTCTCAAGTCTGAGAACCATTTTTTTTTATCTGATGTCAGTGCTAAATTGGGATATAAATTTAGTACTCCATGGAAGTGTGATACTCCCTGAAGCAACCGTCAATGCAGAGGCCCGGATGATCGGGGCATGTGTCGCACTGAGTAGTCGTGTCCTTCCGTATCCCCCTCCTGCGACACACTCTGCACTTTTTTTGGGTTCGTCCCTTCTTTCCAGTATGGGGGACCACACCTGGAAAGTGTTGGCCAGGGACGATCCGGGCGCCTACAGTTCCCGAGGTACTCCGGCCTGCTCTTTCCCGGTCCGAAAAGATCAGGGCCTTGAGGACTGCCTCATAGAACTGGAGGAATGTCCCTGTGCTGCCAGCGCTTCGGGATAGTACAAAAGAGTTGTACATGGCAACCTGCACCAAGTAGACCGCAACTTTTTTGTACCATGCCCGGGTTTTGCGCATGGCGTTATATGGCTTGAGGACTTGATCCGAGAGATCAACTCCTCCCATATACCGATTGTAGGCGACGATACAATCGGGCTTGAGGACCGTTGCCGCGGTACCTCGCACAGGGACAGGGGTGATGCCGTTACCATGAATTGTGGACAGCATAAGGACATCCCTCTTGTCCTTATACCTGACCAGCAACAGGTTTCCAGTGGTAAGGGCACGGGTCTCACCCCTGGGGATAGGTACCTGGAGGGGGTGGGCAGGGAGGCCGCGTTGATTTTTCCGCACGGTCCCACAAGCGGACGTGGATCTGGCGGCAAGGGACTGGAACAAGGGGATACTGGTATAAAAGTTATCCACGTACAAGTGGTAACCCTTATCCAGCAGTGGGTGCATAAGGTCCCACACAAGTTTCCCGGTAACACCCAGAGTGGGGGGACATTCTGGGGGTTGAATCCGGGAATCTCGCCCCTCGTATACACGAAATTTGTAAGTGTACCCTGAGGTACTCTCACAAATTTTGTATAGCTTCACGCCATACCTCGCCCGCTTGGAAGGCACATACTGGCGGAAAATGAGTCTCCCCTTGAACGCAATGAGAGACTCATCAACCACGACCTCCCTTCCAGGTACATAGGCCTCCATGAATTTGGCCCCAAAGTGATCGATGACCGGCCGTATCTTGTACAGACGGTCATGGGCAGGATCACCTCGGGGTGGACATGCTGCATTATCGGAATAATGCAGACATTTCCTGATGGCCTCAAACCGGGAGCGTGTCATAACCGTACTGTAAAGTGGGGTCTGATATAGGACGTCCCCACTCCAGTACAGCCTGGCACTGGGTTTCTTGACCAGGCCCATATGCAGCACGAGGCCCCAAAATGTCCTCATTTCGGCTGCACTGACCGGCGTCCAGCCACCGGGCCTGGCCAAAAAGGAGCCCGGGTGTTGAGCGACGAACTGTTGGGCGTACAGATTCGTCTGCTCCACCATCAGATTTACCAGTGGGTCACTGAAAAAATGACAAAAAAAGTCATATTCAGTGTAGCCCACTGTGGAAATCTGGATTCCTGATTGGCCTACAAAATCAGGAATCACGGGCTCGTATCGCTCTGGGCTACACCAGACAAGTTCACCGGCAGGGTGCTCCGGTGGATTTAACTGGTGGGCCGGGAAACCAGTACGAGCCCCAGAGCTGCTCGTACTAGTGTGGGCCACAGGGTCCCTAACATGGCGGTCCCCTTGCTCCGCCTGGCGGCGTCTCCGCCGCCTTGGGGGCTCATCATCATCGCTAGATGATGAGGAGGATGCGGATGACAACAGGAATGTGGGGTCATCCTCATCCTCACTGTGACTCTCGGACTCGGAGGCAAGCTGGGCGTATGCCTCCTCGGCCGAGAACGTCCGGCGGGCCATAGGGGAGTGTGTGTCTGCGTGTATATGTGCGTGTGTGTAACTCTTTATTTGGTGTGCGTGTGTGAGGGGGCACGGGTGTTCACGAACTCACCCTAAAACTAACAGAAAAAAATAAATAAAACTAACTAAAAAAAGGGCAAAAAAGTGAGGGAAAAAAATTCGTTGATCAGCGGTGGGGTGTGCGATGCGCTAACAGTGGCCGGACGCTAAGTGCCGGTCACAGTCAGCGAACTCAAAAAAAAAAAAAAAAAAAAAAAAAAAGCACCCCAAAAAAGGTGGGGGGGGGGGCAAGTGGCAGGGGGAGGGGGGCAAGTGGCAGCACCCCTGGGGGGTCTAGGGTCACACAGCTGTGCTGTGGACCCCAGACACCCTAACTAGGGTGATGCAATGAAAAGTAAAAAAAACTAACTTTCCCTTTTTTTTCCCTGCCTATCCCAAACTTTCCCTAGCTGTCCCTATGTACCTGATGGGGGGTGCTGGGGGCACAGATCGGGTCCTGGGGGCACAGATCAGGGGTGCTGGCAGCGATGGTGGACACGTGCAGGCAGCTCCTCTCTCCTCCGGCGCTGGAACACAAAAGGAGGAGGAGAGGGGCGCCTGCCTCTTTTGAATCTGCCGCCGGACCGCCCCCTGACCAATCAGAAAGCGATCCTGAGTGGTGATGTCACCATCACCACTCAGGATCGCTGGATGGTGATTGGTGGAGTGAAATCACACCACCATCACCATCCTGTTCCGGGTTATCGGGTCTTCAGAGACCCGAATAACCCGGAAACGCAGAAAACCGCAGGTCTGAATTGACCTGCGGTTTTCTGCGATCGCATACATAGGGGGGTCACCGGACCCCCCGACGCATTTGCCCCAAGTGCCTGCTCAATGATTTGAGCAGGCACGGGGTTCCGATCGCCGCCGGCCGCGCGGCGGTGATTGAAAATGCACAGGGCGTACATGTACGCCCTGTGTCCTTAAGTACCAGGGCACAAGGGCGTACCTGTACGCCCTGTGTCCTTAAGGGGTTAAACTTTTGATCAGGACTGCATTTTGGTCGCAAAATTAAATTTATTCAGTGGTCAGCACTGTAGTTATATGCAGTAAAATCTCCATGATGTCTCCATGATAAATCTGCAGTGTGGGGACCCAGTGTGGTTTCTACACACTTTCAAAATCATCCTTCGGCCTATTGCACACGACCGTATGGCTTTTTCAGTGTTTTGCGGTCCGTTTTTCATGGATCTGTTGTTCTGTTTTTTGTTTCCGTTGTGTTTCCGTTTCTGTTCCGTTTTTCCGTTCCGTTTTTCCGTATGGCATATACAGTATACAGTAATTACATAGATAAAATTGGGCTGGGCATAACATTTTCAATAGATGGTTCAGGAAAAAACGGAACGGAAATGGAAGACATACGGATGCATTTCCGTATGTGTTCCGTTTTTTTTGCGGATCCATTGACTTGAATGGAGCCACGGACTGTGATTTGCGGGCAATAATAGGACATGTTCTATGTTAAAACGGAACGGAAAAACGGAAATACGGAAACGGAATGCATACGGAGTACATTCAGTTTTTTTTGCGGAACCATTGAAATAAATGGTTCCGTATACGGACCGTATACGGAACGCAAAAAACGGCCAGTAAACGGGAAAAAAAAACGGCCGTGTGCAATAGGCCTTCAGCGGAGCAAATAGATGCCAGATAACTGGGACGCTCCCTGACCTTCCCAGGAGCTGCTGTCGGGAGCAGCAGTTCATTTCTGAGACGTCCGTATAGTGTGGGGGGGAATCCGAACACCTTCTCCATCTCCGTGCTCTGTTATATGTGGTAAAATCTTAATTTACTTATTTCGGTCGCAGTTATATGTGGTAAAACCTTTTGGGACGTACTTTGGTGGAAAAACTAATTTTATTCAGCATTTAGCGCTGCAGTTCTATGCACTAAAATCTTTAGTGACGTATTTCGGTGGAAAAACAAATCTTATTCAGCATTCAGAGCTGTACTTAGATGCAATAAAATCTTTATTGCTGTATTTCGTTGGAAAAACAAATTGTATTCAATGTTCAATGCTGCAGTTATATGTGGTAAAATCTTTTGTGACGTATTTTGGTGGAAGAACAAATTCTATTCAGCATTTAGCGCTGCAGTTCTATGCGCTAAAATCTTTAGTGAGGTATTTCAGTGGAAAAACAAATCTTATTCAGCGTTAGCGCTGTATTTATATGCGGTAAAATCTTTATTGATGTATTTCGTTGGAAAAACGAATTGTATTCAATGTTCAGTGCTGCAGTTATACGTGGTAAAATCTTTTGTGACGTATTTTGGTGGAAAAACAAATTTTATTCAGCATTCAGCGCTGTACTTTGTGAGGATTTGCTCTGGTAGGCAGGGTAAGTGGACGCAGTACAGAGGCAAAACAAGTTCGTAAATCAAAATGTCAGTGTTTATTCACACAAAAGGCAAAATAAAAAATACCCATTACAGTCTTGGTGTTAATTCACACAACAAAAAGTCCATAGAACAGACACGTCACCTTGCTAGCTGTTTTATCCCCGGCAGTCCACAGCAGGCTTTAAGGGGCCTGTTTCCCAGTGTGCAGCCCTCATGCGGCTCTCAACCTTCCAGCACCACACCATGCTTCAGATCACAAAACAGAGACTCAGCTGCTGAGCCCAGCTGCCTATTTAAAGGACAGCCAGGTGCTACCAAAACCTGGACCGGCACTTAAACTCCAGTCCGGTATTTGATCACACCTGTCTGGAAATCAGCCCAGCCGCCCGTGTTGGGAGGAAAATACCTGACTTCCCAAACAAAACCCCTTCCTATGTCACATACCACCCCCCTTGTTCAACCCCGAGGGGGTGAACACACGCCAGACAGTGTACCCGGGACAAGGAATCCGTGTTTCCCTGTAACCGGCCTGCCCTCTGTTCTATTGTAAACTTAAAGTTTTGCAAGGACAAGAACCATCGGGTGACCCGAGCATTCCTCTCTTTGGCCTGGCTCATCCACTTGAGAGGGGAGTGGTCGTCACCAGACAGAACTTTCTCCCCAACAGATAATAGCGGTGAGACTTGAGTGCCCACTTGATGGCCAGGGACTCTCTCTCCACTATACTGTAGCGGGTCTCGGCTGGAGTGAGCTTACGGCTGAGGAAGACAACAGGATGCTCCTCCCCGTTGACTTCCTGAGACAGTACAGCACCAAGGCCAACTTTGGAGGCATCGGTCTGTACTATAAACTCCATTTTGAAGTCGGGCATCACCAAAACCGACTTCAAAGTGGAGAAAGTCTCTTCCACCTGGTCATTTCAGCGGACCATCACGGACTCCCGTCCCTTCAAGAGCCCTGTCAATGGAGCTGCTAAATTGGCAAAATGGGAACGAACCTCATATAATAGCCCACCATTCCCAGGAGTGACTTTACTTGCCTAGAGGTGACAGGCCGGGACCAATTCCTTATTACCTCTATTTTGTTTACTTGGGGTTTGATGACTCCGCGTCCAATGACATACCCTATGTATTTGGTCTCCTCTAACCCCATCGCACATTTTTTGGGGTTAGCCGTTAGACAAGCCTTTCGAAGGGAGTCCACCACAGCCTGTACTTTGGGCAGGTGACTTTCCGAGTCGGTACTGTAAATGACAATATCATCCAGGTAAGCCGAGGCGTACCGCCGATGTGGACGAAGCACAATGTCCATTAGAGCTTATATTGGTACAGCCCCTCTGGTGTCATGAAGGCAGTTTTCTCTTTGGCAGCCTCCGTCAATGGTACTTGCCAGTACCCTTCGGTGAGGTCCAAAACAGAAAAATGCCGGGCTTGGACTAACCTTTCAATAAGCTCGTCCACCCGAGGCATAGGATATGCATCAAATTTAGATATTTTGTTCAGCTTACGAAAATCGTTACAAAACCGTAACGTCCCGTCTGGCTTGGGTATTAAGACTATAGGACTGGCCCATTCACTTTTAGACTCCTCGATGACGTCTAGCCGCAGCATGAGCTGCACTTACTCCGAGATGGCTTGTCGCCGAGCCTCGGGGGTATGGCTTTAACCAGACTTTTGCCTGAGGCTCATTGACAATGTCATGCTGGATTGCAGAAGTGCGTCCAGGGAGGTCCGAGAACACATCCGTGTTTCGACTAATGAACTCCCTGGTCACCTGAGCCTGTTTAGAGGAGAGGCTGTCAGCAATTTTTACTGTGGCAACCGCTTCCCTTGCACCAGACATAGGAGCCGGAACCTCTTCCCCTAGAAAACCCAGCCGCGTGCTGTCTTCAGTACAGGTCTCCCTATCTTTCCAAGGTTTAAGTAAATTAACATGGTAAACCTGCTCTGGCTTCCGCCGCCCTGTCTGGTGTACCTTGTAATTTACCTCTCCAACTTTCTCGAGTACCTCGTAGGGTCCCTGCGATCTAGCCAGGAACTTACTGTCCACGGTTCAGTACTGGGCCTACGAGGTCCATAGCGATACGCTCAAACTGCACCTCGATGATCGGGAGAGGAACCAAGGGACTGCCGAATAAGGGCTGGGGGATAGTTGTCTGGCAGGTCGGGCAAGACTTACAGAATTCTTCCACCTCCCTAAACACACTGTAGCCACTTTTGCAAGAGGTTAAGTTAGTTATAATTCTGGGGTCTCAAGGGCTCAGCCGGCTTAAACCCCCACTGATGCACCCACTGGGCCCAGACCAACACATTCAGCCCCAGTCTTGCCAGAATATCACCCTTGACTTTCTGGTAGTCAGCCGCTTGATCGTCTGGCAAGTCGAAATACACCCGCTGGGAATCGGATGGCAGGAACGGAGTGACGACCTCAGCCCACTGATCTCTGGGTAGATTCTCCTTTGTAGCCACCTTCTCGTACATTACCAGGTAGGTTTTGACGTCATCTGATGGTGTCATCTTGGGGATCGCCGCACAGACCGCTTTTCGGACATCATGGATATTCTGGGACGCCCCTGCCATCTGTAAAGCCATCATGTGTTGTAACAGCAGTTGGTATGTTGCTTGCTGGTGTTGGTTAGCCTCCACGAGAGATTTCATTACAGCCTCTATTTTGTCACGTGACACAGGTTTGAATTTAGCTGGTTTAATCCAGGACATCCAGTCGTACCCGAAAACAAAAATGTTTTGGCGTTTGCGCCAGCCTCACTGCATATGCCCGCTCCAAGCCACCAATTGTGAGGATTTGCTCTGGTAGGCAGGGTAAGCGGATGAAGTACAGAGGCAAAACAAGTTTGTAAATCAAAATGTCAGTGTTTATTCACACAAAAGGTAAAAGAAAAACGACTCATTACAGTCTTGGTGTTAATTCACACAACAAAAAGTCCATAGAACAGACACGTCACCTTGCTAGCCGTTTTATCCCCGGCAGTTCGGTTCAGGCTTTAAGGGGCCTGTTTTCCAGCATGCAGCCCTCATGCGGCTCTCAACCTTCCAGCACAGCACCATGCTTCAGATCCCAAAACAGAGACTCAGCTGCTGAGCCCAGCTGCCTATTTAAAGGACAGCCAGGTGCAGGGCCAGTGCAAAGATTTTTGCCAACACAAGTGAAGCTACATTTTGCCTCCCTCCGCCCCAGAAGTTGAACTCTATGGTTCCGTTGACCCATTGTTGTCTGTTTGTTGCAGCCGTAATACAGATGCTAAAATACTCCAATAGTTTGGTCATGTGAAAGCAGAGAGGTTTTCATGTTTTATGTAAATATGGCTTAAAAATAAGCAAGATAAAAGGCACAATTATAAAACAAACAAACCAAAATCAATATAAAGAAAACAAATCTTATTCAACGTTCAGAGCTGTAGTAATATGCGGTAAAATCTTTTGTGACTTATTTCAGTGGAAAAACTAATTTTATTCAGGGCTCAGCGCTGTAGTAAGATGTGATAAAATCTTTATTGAAGTATTTCGGACAAAAATCTAAATTTATTCTGCGGTCAGCGATGCGGTTATATGCGGTGAAATCTTTAGTGACGTATCTTGATGAACTTCACAACTCTTCCGGGCTCAATGCAATCTTGACGCTTTGTCTTCTCATTGTCTGTAGCTACTAGAGGCCAGTTTATGCCAGACAGGTTCCCCCAGAAGTATCTTGGTCGATCGACACTGTGTCATTGCCATTCTGTGGCTTCCTCATACTGCTGCCACCTCCACACTCTGTCATTGTGCCACTCTGTGGCCTCTTGATTCTGCTGCCACCCCCAGACTCTGTCATTGTGCTGCTCTGTGGTCTCCTCCTGATGCTGCTGCTGCCACCTCCAGACTCTGTCGTTGTGCCACTCTGTGGCCTACTCATGCTGCTGCCACCTCCATACTCGGTCATTGTGCCACTCTGTGGCCTACTCATGCTGCTGCCACCTCCAAACTCTGTCTTTGTGCCACTCTGTAGCCTACTCATGCTGCTGCCACCTCCAGACTCGGTCATTGTGCCACTCTGAGGCCTCCTCTTACTGCTGCCAACCCCAGACTTGCTCATTGTGCCACTCGGTGACCTCCTCATACTGCTTCCACCTCCAGACCCTCTCATTGGGCCACTCTGTGGTCTCCTCATGCTGTTCCCACCCTTCCCCACTTCATGACTGGTCCAATATTTTGGCTTTCGACCTGGCTGACATCATTATTTATATGACACTTCTTCTGTTCTGTCAAAAGGAAGGAAAAATAAGACGCACAACGGATCCTGTCTGTGTCGCAGCTTTAAGGCCTGTATGGTCCCATCAGAATTGGCTTATGAATTGGTAGCCAAAAGCAGGAGTGGGTAGAAAACACAGAAGACATGCAAATATTCGGTTCATGTGTGATCTCTGTTTTAGAGCCACTCCTGTTTGTTTTGGCTTTAGCAATACTGATGGATTACTGACCAAATGCTGACCGAGTGAAGCCGGATGCTCCACAGACAGAATCAGTTTTTTGTGGGTTATTGTTCTGACGGATCAGAGTAAGGCAAAATAATCAGTGACATCAACACAATCTTACTGCTGACACCCTCTCCACTCTGTCAGGGGGCTCTACTTTTATAAGCATTTAATAGAACAGGTTCTGTACACATCTATGTGGAATCAGCTGATGACGGTGTAAAAGGAGGGCGCTTCTTCTTAATACTAACATCTACCTGTAAGGCTGAGTTGATACTTGAGTTATTTGGTCAGTTTTGGCCCTGTGACTACTCAAATAAGTGAAGTGTGCAGTGATTCTAAGAGCGACACCTATCATCTGAATGTCATACTGACTCACAATATTATTTCACTACCACAGCAGACTCCCTCTGCGTGTTACTGCAAGGCACAGTGTTCTACACCCCTATAAAGGTTCTCTGCAGCCCATAAATAGCCATTTTTTTAAATTCGGATAGAAGCAAATGTTTCCGAAAAATTCTGCAAACCGGCCGAATCGAATTTTTGAAAAATTTGATCATCTCTATTCATAACAAATGACATGGAGAAAGGCTAACTCCTTGTACATGATCACAAACTAATCTACAGTAATAGATACTGTAATTAGACAGTTAGGCCTCATTCACACAACCATATTTTTCCTCTGCGTCTGATGCGCCATTTTTGTGGATCATATGCGGGCCCATTTAATTTTATGGGGCCGCATGTGATGTTATCAGTAAGTTGTCCACATCCATGTATCTATCCTGCTAATTTTACATGTCCTATTCTTTTTGTGGACAAGGCATTTCTACTATTGGGCTGATGAAAAAAGCAGCATGCAAGCGGCTGGTATCCATATTTTGTGGATCCGCAGTTTGTACTTTTTTTTGCATGTACTTATAGCTATGGAATGTTTTAACTATGTTTAACGGGTGAGCAAGTAATTGGACATCAACTCCACTTAAAATTTGGAAAATAATCTCTGAATTGTAAGTTATGGGAAATAATGATCCATAATAACAAGAAAAAATATATTGATATTGTGAATATTATAAATGAGCAATAGCTCTCTGTGGTGTGGGTCTCCATAATAATAATGTGCTAGGCTCTTTGCTTCAGTTACCCAGGCCCCAATTCCAAAGTAACCCCTGGCATCTAAGATTCCAATAAGGGTACAGCCAAACATGGTAGAGATGATTGAAGTTCCTGAAAATACGATTTGGCTGCTTTGTTGAATAAAAAAAAAAAATTGCTTCTGACGCTAATATTAAGTGATATGATCACGAAGAGCCCACTACCACTTTCTTGATTGAAGGTCCAGCACAAAATTTTGCTCAACACATGAGGACGTCATCACGTCAGCCACATTGACCATGTGGACAAAACTGATCAGGATGCATCAGTTCAGCTTTGTTGAGTTTTGTGACCGGTCTGCGAAATTGAAAAAAACTGAACTGGCATGAAAATCAACGTAAGTCAATGGTGCCAGATGCAGTTTTTTCGTTACCCAAAAAATACAACTGCATACGAACAGACTGGATGCATAGTGTTGTATTAAATTGTATTAATACATTTTAGGCTACTTTCACACTTGCGTTTGGTGCAGAGCCGTCATGAATCTGCACAGACGGATCCGTTCAGATGATACAACCGCATGCATCCGTTCAGAACGGATCCATTTGTATTATCTTTAACATAGCCAAGACGGATCTGTCTTGAACTCCATTGAAAGTCAATGGGGGACGGATCCGTTTTCTATTGTGCCAGATTGCGTCATAGAAAACTGATCCGTCCCCATTGACTTACATTGTGTGTCAGAATGGATCCATTAGGCTCAGTTTCATCAGACGGACACCAAAAGGCTGCATGCAACTGATGCATTCTGAGCGGAATGGAGACGGATCGGAGGCAAACTGATACAATCTGAGCGGATCCTTTTCCATTCAGAATGCATTAGGGCAAAACTGATCCGTTTTGGACCGCTTGTGAGAGCCCTGAACGGATCTCTCGAATGTAAAGCCAAAACGCCAGAGTGAAAGTAGCCTTATTCAGGTTTTGAAATCTTCTGCCAGATGTCAAAACCTGAAAAAAAAACACAGCCCACATCACATTCCACCTTTCATTTTCCAAAGAAGCTCTAAAGAATGAAAAGTGGAATCTGATTGGTTTCTATAGGCAACTAAATGAGTTTTTTACACCAGTTTTGATAAATCTCCCCTTATTAGTCCCTTAGTTCGGTGTCCTTCAGCAAGGGGAGGGCTATTGTGAACTCTTCTCTCTCCTCCAATCCAATAGCTGTACACACTTGTAACTATATATTCAAGTCACCCTTTATTGGTGTAATCTTGTCAAAGAAAGCATTCAGCATAGAATATATATAAAAACCTTACATCGGTAGAGAAAATCCATGTGGGCCCACACTCACCTGCTTCTACATGCATTCTTTCGCTTTCAGTTTGCTTGTGCACTCAGCTGGAGTATTAATGAGCATAAGCACGATCATTCAAGGCAACATATCGCACTCGCTATCCGCAATGTTTTGAGGGATACACCCCCGTTGTCAAGCGTATGCCATCATCACGCAGTTCCAATTTAAATATCATGTCACATGATCAAGCGATAATTACAAATATATGTAAATATCTAAAAACATTTTAGACTGATGGCAGTGCAGTATTGACATCAAAACCACAGCCCCAACAATCACAGATCGGCAAAAAATTACTAAAATATATTTAAATTACACACTTCATTGAGTCCGCTTGGATTCAGTGTAGACAACCCTTTATAGAAATCTCTTGCTATTAACCTCATTGGATCATTCAGTATCTACTTGCTCAAGAAGATCTCTTCTCTCTTCTCATAGTGAAAGAAAAGTCTTAATTTTTTTTTTTTTGCTATGTCATAGCATCTCCTGATTTGGCTTCAAAAACTGTAACAAAAATTATTTTTTTACTTGTGTCAGCACCCTTAGACTACATGACCATGAAAAAGGGACACACCAGGGGTGCAGCAGTTCCCCTGGTTAAATTCTGTCATCTGTTCAGAAAGGGCTGGAGACACAGGGAACATGGATAAGCAAGTTTGTGGATGTTATAGGTAACACTGTGAATGGGAGAGATGATTCTGACCCTGTATATAAAGGCATGAGTCTGAAATTATACAAAAGAAAGGCCTGGGCACTCGCTATATCTGGTAGCCGTGGTACTTTATTAGATAATATATAATATTATTAAAAACAAATATTCAAATACATACACAAACACATCAGTTATAAAAGTACCTAAAATATATAATCACTACACCACAATGGTATCAAGGACCTAATATATATGTATAATAATTCTCATATAATAGAGGATAATCGATAACAGCAAAAAAATCGGAAGTATATCCGAAAATATCCAAATGTTCAGTCCAATGTCAGAAGTATGTGCAAATGTCGCAAGAAAAAGCTGATGGTATTCGAAAATTCTATAGAAATAATCAATCCAATGTCCTAGGCTCTATTACGAAGACTAGAAGCCTGTTCAATTGTAATCGTGGATTCGATTATATACACAGTTCAAGATACCAACGTTAACTTCCAAATGGATTAATTGTCGATTATATTTTTCATCGTAAGAGATAGTTCCATTTATAACTATTCAGTCTACTCACATAATAGATGTACTTAGGCGTCTCAGATCAACAATCTGCGGCGTCCCGCGTAATGGTCAGGATATGATCTCCGCTTGCACGTGTGAGCCTCGACTTCACCATAGAATGGTATACGATATCCCCCAGTAGATTTTTCGGAGGGTTTTCGACAAGCTGTTTTTTAAATGAACAATCCAAGTTCCTCACTTACTTGCGCCAGCAGTTTCTTTATAATCCACAGCTCTGCAGATGCACGATAAACCTTCGATGTATTTTCTCCAAGAAGGATCGGAACTGCAAGGATTGGAACTGCAAGGATTAGTGGTCCTTAGGTCAAATTGGGGGATCCAGTACCAGACGCGTTTCGGGGCTCTTAGTGGCCCCTTCCTCAGTGGTTGACCTCCCCTCACTAATGTCTCTCCTTTTATAGAGGACTTCAGTAATTAGTAGAACTTGGGAATAGACCAGGTGTTCCTCAAATTCTGAAATGGATCAAGTTCTCCTCAAAATCTGTAGTGGATCTCAGTATTGAGATCTCTTCAAATCAAACACTGTTACGATCTTCAATAAAGGCAATATAACATAATATCCTCCATGATCTTTTCCATAATATTTTTTTGCTGTACATACTATTTGCATATCTGGATTGTGTATACCAAAAACGCACCAAATTCAAAAACCACATATGCGGTATTGGTGCGTCTTTGTTGCGTTTATGTCAAAAAACAAATCCAGATTACATTGCTGTATAGAGCCCTCATATAAGTATATACGAAAATATAAGCACCAGATAATTGGTTACCATCGTGTTGGGCTATATTATATAGCCATATTGTGATATACAAATGATTTTGCAATGAAAAATGCATGATCTCGAAAAAAACGCATATGCGGTTTTGATGCGTTTCCATTGCGTTTCTTCTAAAAAACACTAAAACATACTGTACAGTGTATAAATAACACTAAATTATATACATACAAACATTAAAAACTATAAAATATATGCGAAGATTGATGTCTCCATGCTCATGTTTATGGAAAAACTGGGTACTTAAAACCATTTAATTATATAAAATTATATAAAATTTATTCATAAAAGTCTCCATATCTAGTTCTTAAAAATATTCTTGAGTTACATTTCACACTTATATATAAATCACTTGTAAAGGCTTTCTGTATCAAGTTCAAGTCTTATTGTAGTGTATTGGGGGAGAGCGTCAGCGGCAGAAAGGGACCGGCCACCTTAAATATGGCACGGTCTCTAGTCGGCCGATGGCGCTCACCCCTACAGAAAGCCAAACAGTTCGAATTCAGAGTTTAATCCCATTGGGAGAAGTGTGTCAAATTCGAAAAATTTTTGAGTTTCCGCTCTTGACATCCTGGCTATGTGGTCACCTCCTCTCCAATCTCTATGTATCTTTTCAAGAGCTGCAAACTTAAGGCCTGAAGGATCTTGGTTGTGTACATCTTTAAAATGACTCAATAGGGAGTGATTTTCGAAGCCCTTTTTGATCTTACCAATATGCTCCGCTATCCTTTTCTTTAATAATCTCTTTGTTCTCCCAATATATTGTAATTTACAAGGGCATTCAATGACATATATAACGTCAGTTGTATCACAGGATAAAAATTCTTTAATCGTATGTCTATATCCATTTGAGGTCGAGGTTATTTCCATTGTCTTTTTAGGAAAGGATGTTGACTTGCAATTATTGCATTGTCCACACCTAAAGAAACCCTTGATATCAGCCCATTTCTGTATCGTTTGTACTCCTTTTTTAGGTTTAATTGTTGGTGCAACTTTGAGGCCCAAATTTGGAGCCTTTGTGAATGAAATCAGTGGAAATTCTGGCATCATACTCCCAATAATTTTGTCCTTCTGGACCATGTGCCAGTATTTCTTAATGATCTTTCAAATTTTTCCATATTGTTCATTATATGGTAAGATCATCCTAATCTGTTCATCCATTTTCCCTTTTTGGGGTATAGTATTGTCATCAAAAAAGGAGCTCCTATCCATATTACGGACCTTATCTATAGTTTCATCTAGCATTTTTAAAGGGTACTTTTTTGCTAGAAATTGTTGTTTCATTTTGATTGCCTCCTCCTCAAATTATTGATCCACTGTGCAGTTTCTTTTTATTCTTCTAAACTGTCCTATATATTAAGGAACCATTTTGGGAGATGACAACTATTGTATAGTATAAAACTGTTACGAGCTGTAGGTTTAGTTAAAGTACTACATTTCATTTTTGTGTCTTCTATCTGAATCTGTAGATCTAAAAACTCGAGCTTAGTTTGGCTAATTATGGAGGTAAATTTTAAGTTAAAATTATTATTGTTAATATCAATAAAAAATTGGTCTAAATTCAATTGGCCTGTTTGCCAAATAAAAAACACATCGTCGATATATCTTTGCCAGAGCACCAGGTCTTTCCCCAGCCTGGGAGTGATATAGGACTCCTCCCAATGGGCCATAAATAAATTGGCATAACTGGGGGCACACCTGGTGCCCATGGCAGTACCCTGAGTCTGCAAATAAAAGTGACCATTAAAATCAAAGTAGTTGTGCTTAAGGATAAAATCAATCCCTTCAATAATGAACTCTACTTGTGTTTTAGGAAGAACCCCGTCTTTAAGGAGCATATCTCTTATTGTATCTTTCCCCTGTTCATGATCAATTACTGTGTACAATGACTGTACGTCCAAGGTGCCCATTATCCAATTGGATTTGACATCTAGGTTTTCTACTATCTTTATAATTTGGGTCGTATCTTTCGTATATGACGGTGTTATTTTGACCTTGGGCTGAAGTAATGTATCGATGTATTGGGACAGATTCGCAGGTAATGACCCAATACCCGAAATTATGGGTCTCCCAGGTGGATCTACTTTATCCTTATGGATTTTTGGGAGGCAATAAAAGATTGGTGTTCTTGGAGTGTCATTCAGGATAAAGAGATATTCATCATTAGTTAGGATGCCTCTCTCTACGCCTCTATCACATAACACCTTTAATTCTTTCTGGAACACCTCAGTTGGGTTTCTTATCATAGGTTTGTATGTACTCGTATCAGACAGTTGGCGTATACATTCAGCATCATATCTCTCCCTATCCTGAATGACAATAGAACCGCCTTTATCTGCTGGGCGGATAATGATATTATTTTCCTCCTGTAATTCTTTTATCGCCTTTACTTCACAGTTTGTTAAATTATTTCTCTTATGGGGGCGTGGTCTGCCAGGCATGTGAGCGGACGTGATCTCCGGAGCTCCTGCACTACCCCGAACTTTTATCCGCCTAACGTACCTGTGTATCACTATCATATCGGGATTCCAGCGCTCACAGCATCGGCAACCCTGCCGGAACAGACTCCGGCCCTTTCAGCGTTTTTTCAGCGGCCACCATGTCCAAACGGGGGACCGGGAAAGGAGCCAGCAAGGCCTCACAAGATGGCGCCGGGAGCGCTACACCGCGACGCAGAGACAGAGTGACGGATATGCAGCAAGAGGTAGCAGAGAGGCTGAGTCAGTTCGCGCACACACCGGAGCTTCTCAGGGAGAGCTGCACCTCTGGCACCGGACACAGTGAGTCCTCCTTGACTGGAGCGGGACGGGAGTCTGAAGGTGAAGGGCCTGAGGAAGTGATGGGCCTGAAACAGCACCCTAACAGATTCGCCGCCATTCAAGATCCAGATAGCGCTGGGGACTCTGATGCAATATACTCAGATGTGGAGGAGCCCACTATAAAAGACGTTCTCCAGGCCATTTCTAAGTGGGGCAAATCACTTACTATCCTGACCATGCAGGTGGGGGCTATTAAAGAGGACATCTCTATTGTCAGACACGATATTAGAAAGCTGGCAGATCGCACTACATCCCTGGAGGATCACATGGGAGATATGGAGGATGAGGTGCATCCGCTAAAAAGAGTGACAGCGGAACATTCTCGCAGGCTCGATATTATCTCTGCCAAACAAGATGACATGGAAAATCGCCTGAGGCGCAATAATGTGCGCTTAGTGGGTGTGCCCGAAAAAGTGGAAGGCCCAAATCCCACCGAGTATTTTGAGAAATGGCTCAAGGATCAGTTTGGAGAGGGTGTACTGTCTCCTCTATTTGCCATTGAACGGGCGCACAGAGTTCCGTTGCGGCCATTGCCACCAGGGGCGCCACCAAGACCTGTCCTGATGAAAGTACTGCACTACAGGGATAGGGACTCTATTCTACATAAGGCCAGGGATATGCCTGATCTCTCCATAGATGGTCACAGAGTCTCGTTTTTTCCTGATTTTTCTATGGAGGTCCAGAAAAGGCGCGCCCGTTTCCTGGATGTGAAGCGACGTCTGCGGGTACTTGGAACATCGTAATCAATGCTGTATCCGGCAAAACTCAGAATAGTGGCTCTTGGAACCACAAGCTTCTTTGAAGATCCGAAAGAGGCATCCAGATGGCTAGATCGACATGAGCGGCAGCTCCGGGCGGAAGGGAACCAAGGCGACTGAGAGGCCCATTTGGAAGAAGGAACAATGCACCCACTGAAGGGTGAATATGTTCTGTGTAGCAGCGAAGTTTTGAATCTTGCTAAATTTTGATATACGTTCTACGTGTTTTATATGGTTTAGTAAGAGGTCCAGCTGCATATGCGTGATACTAGGCTGGTGAGCGATGCTAACGAAGTCTATTTTGTTCAACTATACTTGGGGTTAGTGCAGGAAGGTACTCAGTTTTATACGTTCCAGTTACTTGATAGGGTGTGATTGTACCTGGCGTGATACAACAGTTTGTGATTTCGCCAGACGTCACGGGTTTGGGAGGCCAGCTTTGCTGACAGATTTTAGAAATACCCACGGGCCTTAATATTAAGGTGTATTAGTGGGGTCTGTTAGGAGGCGAGACTTCCAGGGTTAGGTAATGAGGGAGGGACTGGTTGGGGATGGGGGGGAAGGGGGGAGTTAGGGAAGGGGGATCCTAGGTCCATGAGGGTGATCCAGGGAAGACTGACACTGAAGAAATGTGTCTTACAGCATCCGGTACATATATGGGTTCACATGTTTGAATATGGCTAACCCGGTGAATTTCCTGAGCTGGAACGTTAGAGGGGCTAAAGACGCCATCAAAAGGAAGGCAGTAATGGAAATGGTAAAGTCATATTATCCTGTAATTTGTTGTCTGCAGGAGACTCATCTCCTTCCGGAGCAATCCCACTTATTGTCCCCTAGATGGACATCTCAATGTTATCATTCTACTTACTCCTCATATGCAAGGGGGCAGCTGAGCTTTAGCTGTATAGATAAGAGGATTGATCCGAATGGGGGCTATGTCTTCTTATACGGAACACTTTTTAATGTTCAATGTATTATATGTGGGATTTATATACCACCGCCATATTCCCCGACTGCCCTAAAAAAACTGATAGCCTTTATGTCAGACTATCTGGGTGTACCTGCACTGATTTTGGGGGACTTTAATAATGTGATCTGTATGGAATGGGATAGGCTGCAGACCTCTGATGTTCAGTCAGGGGGGAAACTTACACCATTTGGGAGACTTCTGGAGGAGGCATCACTGTTGGATTTCTGGAGGCTGCGCAATCCTTCTGTGCGGCAGTATTCTTGCTGTTCTAGTACCTATCAGACACTGTCGAGAATAGATCTAGCGCTGGGGAATGAGGCGATGGGGTGCCGTATCTGCAACATTGAATATTTACCTAGGAAAATTTCTGACCACTCCCCCATTTTGGTATCTGCCAACTTCCTCACCCCCTTAAACAGTGGGAGCCCACTGTGGAAGTTTAACCCATTCTGGTTTTCAGTGATACCTACAGTATCAAACATTGGGACAGCGTTGACAGAATTTTTTACCATTAATCTTGTGGGAACTTCTCCATTGATAATATGGGATGCCATGAATGCATTTCTACGAGGAATACTAATTGCGGAGGTCAATAAAAAACGGAATGAGTCTCGAATAACAATTAGGAATTTGGAGCGCCTTTTGGTGGATGCGGAGACCCAGTACATTCGGCAGCCCACGGAATTGCTCAGGGAACAGTGGCAAGAAGCACAGCATAAACTAAATGATAAGATTCTCCTCAGGGCAAAGAACAAATGTTTCTTCCAGAAACAATCATTTTATGAAGAAGGGGAACGAACAGGCAGATTGTTATCACTACTTTCCAAAGCACAGCAGCCCTCTGCATATGTCGCTGCTCTTTGCGATAATGAGGGGACTGTGTGTACTGCTCAGGATAGGGTGGTGGAAATTATGCATACATTTTATTCGTCCCTTTATGAGTCCAAAACCAATGCAGGAGTGTCAGAAATTGTAGGATTCCTAGATGGGGTACAACTTCCCACGTTAGGGGCAGATCAGGTGTCAGCCTTGGACGGACCCATTACAATTACAGAGCTGGAAAGGGCCCTGAGTGAAATGTCAAATACCAAGGCCCCAGGGAGTGATTGACTACCTGCGGAAGTATTTAAAACATTTGCCCCTATTCTGCTTCCCCAGTTGTTGGAAGTGTTCAAGGAGGCGCAGCGTCAGGGTGGTTTGCCTCTTAGCATGAATGAGGCGATCATAGTCGTTATCCCTAAGCAGGGCAAAGACCTTCTGTTAGCTGAATCATATCGGCCTATTTCCTTATTGCAGGTCGATGTGAAGCTTTTGGCTAAAGTATTAGCGAATAGGCTCAATACAGTGATCACGTCATTAATACATAGGGATCAGGCTGGATTCATGCCCAATATGTCAATGGCTGTTAATATTAGACGCCTTTTCTTGAATATACAGGCGAGCCGATTCCATGGGTTGAATGCGGCGGTCGCGTCTCTGGACGCGGCCAAGGCATTTGACAGTGTGGAATGGGACTACCTGTGGGCCGTACTCAGGCTGATGGGCTTTGGATCTGTCTTTATCCAATGGATCAAGCTTCTATATAAAATCCCCACTGCTAGGATTAGGGTTAATGGGGCCCTTTCTCACTCTTTTCCGTTACACAGAGGGACAAGGCAGGGGTGCCCTTTGTCGCCCTTGCTTTTTGCAATAGCTATTGAGCCGTTGGCAGCGGCATTGAGGGAGGCACGGGAGGTTCAAGGTTTTAGATATGGGGAGGTAACTGAAAAGGTGGCCCTCTATGCTGATGATATGCTTCTATTCCTTGACGATTGGAACTCCTCCCTTCCGGCAGCCATGAGCATCATAAATGGGTTCAGTAGGTTATCGGGTCTGTGCATTAACTGGTCCAAGTCTGCACTTATGACGCTTTCGACTGATGAGGGACAAGGTGGAGGCTATACAGAGGGCTTGCAACTAGTCAAATCCTTTAAATACCTGGGTGTTCAGGTCACCATTGATGTAGCGGACTATGAGAAGTTAAACTTGACTCCGTTACTACAGCGATTTCGACAGAAGGTGCAGACGTGGACCAAGTTGCCACTTTCAGTAATAGGAAGAGTTAACCTTATAAAAATGATTTTAATGCCACAGCTCCTATATTTGCTACATAATGCACCTATATGGGTACCTGCCAGATTTTTTGCCACAGTTAATGCTATATTCCGGGACCTGATCTGGAAGAGAGGAGTTCCACGTATTAAACTAGTAACGCTGTGCAGATCAAAAACGGATGGGGGACTCGGGGTTCCGGATCCATGGATTTACTATTTAGCTGCCCAACTTCAACAATTGCGGGGATGATAAAGCAGGAAGAATAGTGGGTCACTATGTTCAGGGCAAGAATCTGATGACGGCACTGGAAGATGGATCATTGGATAGAAGGGGAGGTGACATCCCGCTACTACAGGTGATTCATAAAGTCTGGTGGAAAGGCAGGTCAATAGCTTGGGTACAGGGTTATACCAGGTTTACCGCCATTTGGCCTAACCTTCTGTATGCAGAATTACATAAAGTGTCTGCTGTCCAAGTTTGGGGTAGGTACGGACTCACTTACATGCACCAGCTATATGAGGGGGATACCCTGAAAGAATATGCCCACCTACAAAAGGAATTTATGCTCCCACACTCCCAATTTTATTTATACTTGCAGATACGGCATGCTATACGCGCTCAAGATGCAGCGGGGGGGGGGGGGGGTTGCGCCGGCCTCCAGAAATCCGATGAATGATTTAGCTAGTTCCGGGGGATCCACCAGTGGGGTCATAACATTGCACTATAGCAGTCTTATGGAAATGAAGATTAAAAAGCAACCTCTTCGGTTGTATGATAAGTGGCGGGAGGATATTGAAGACCTGACAGAGGAGAAATGGCGTGCAGTCCTGGAAGGGTTCACAGATGTTGCGGTTAGTGAAATGCACAGAATGTCACAATTGCTGCTGCTGCATAGAGTCTATCGGACACCTGTCCTTTTGAGGAAGATGGGGTACAGGTCGGATGACATGTGTCCTAGATGTGGTGCACCCAATGCTACGCTGATACACCTTATGTGGAACTGCCCTAGGTTGAGGAGATATTGGGAGGGCATAATATATCTAATACAAAAAGTGTTCGAGATAAGAGTGGAGGCAGATGCCAGATTATGTGTATTAGGCTGTACTGAATCTGTACAACTAGCTGCTGAGCAGAAATTAGCAGTAACCCGCATAATGTATCAAGCAAGGAAGGTGATTGCGTATCATTGGGTGGATCATGATCCTCCGGAGGTGGGGGAACTTGTTCGTAAGGTTCACACACTGTTACAAATGGAAAACTTTGTGTACCAGAAAAGAAATTACAGTAAAAAGTATGAGAAGATTTGGGGAAGGTGGAGGCAACACTACAATATTGTAGATTAATGTTGCTTAAATAGATACTGGAATCCACGTTGTCCCGGCTCCGCTCATATTTTTAGAGGTCACATATAGGAGACAGGGGTGTCATGGATTACTAGGAGGAGGTACGGGAGGTGTGCTGCCAAAGGGTATGGAGTATGGTCTACTGGGGGGGGGGGAGTGGTATACACGTTCTGTTATGCTGCAATGTAACGTACTGATATATTTGAATTAATGTCATGCAATATGTGCTTGAGGTGTATGTGCCGGATGTCCAGCTATACTGTATAACTGATGCATTTCTGTATTGAACTCATTGAACTCTTTCTGGAATAGACTTTTGGAGGGGTTCTACCTGGATCTAGGATGCTTGGGTAGTGGGTGGGTGGGGGGGGGACTGTTTTGTTTGTCTCATAAAATGCTTTGAAAATCTCAAATAAAAATAATCTGATTTAAAAAAAAAAAATTCTCTTAAATCTAGGGTTCTCTTTCAAATTCCTTATATCATTTTCAACACATTTCTTAAACGTGGTCAATTCGGGACCTATCTCATTACGTGGGTATTTTTTAGATTTTCTTTTTAAAGTGGTATGAATATATTCAGCCCTGGATCTGGATTTCTTTTTTGACATAAACGCAACAAAGACGCACCAATACCGCATATGCGGTTTTTGAATTTGGTGAGTTTTTGGTATACACAATCCAGATATGCAAATAGTATGTACAGCAAAAAAATATTATGGAAAAGATCATGGAGGATATTATGTTATATTGCCTTTATTGAAGATCGTAACAGTGTTTGATTTGAAGAGATCTCAATACTGAGATCCACTACAGATTTTGAGGCGAACTTGATCCATTTCAGAATTTGAGGAACACCTGGTCTATTCCCAAGTAGAGTTGAGCGAACACCTGGATGTTCGGGTTCGAGAAGTTCGGCCGAACATCCCGGAAATGTTCGGGTTCGGGATCCGAACCCGATCCGAACTTCGTCCCGAACCCGAACCCCATTGAAGTCAATGGGGACCCGAACTTTCCGGCACTAAAAAGGCTGTAAAACAGCCCAGGAAAGAGCTAGAGGGCTGCAAAAGGCAGCAACATGTAGGTAAATCCCCTGCAAACAAATGTGGATAGGGAAATGAATTAAAATAAAAATTAAATAAATAAAAATTAACCAAAATCAATTGGAGAGAGGTCCCATAGCAGAGAATCTGGCTTCACGTCACCCACCACTGTAAGAGTCCATTTTCATAAATTTAGGCCCAGCACCCAGGCAGAGGAGAGAGGTCCCGTAACAGAGAATCTGGCTTCATGTCAGCAGAGAATTAGTCTGCATGTCATAGCAGAGAATGAGGCTTCACGTCAGCCACCACTGCAACAGTCCATTGGCATATATTTAGGCCCAGCACCCAGGCAGAGGAGGGAGGTCCCGTAACAGAGAATCTGTCTTCATGTCAGCAGAGAATCAGTCTGCATGTCATAGCAGAGAATGAGGCTTCACGTCAGCCACCACTGCAACAGTCCATTGGCATATATTTAGGCCCAGCACACACACAGGCAGAGGAGAGAGGTCCCGTAACAGAGAATCTGGCTTCATGTCAGCAGAGAATCAGTCTGCATGTCATAGCAGAGAATGAGGCTTCACGTCAGCCACCACTGCAACAGTCCATTGGCATATATTTAGGCCCAGCACCCAGGCAGAGGAGGGAGGTCCCGTAACAGAGAATCTGTCTTCATGTCAGCAGAGAATCAGTCTGCATGTCATAGCAGAGAATGAGGCTTCACGTCAGCCACCACTGCAACAGTCCATTGGCATATATTTAGGCCCAGCACACACACAGGCAGAGGAGAGAGGTCCCGTAACAGAGAATCTGTCTTCATGTCAGCAGAGAATCAGTCTGCATGTCATAGCAGAGAATGAGGCTTCACGTCAGCCACCACTGCAACAGTCCATTGGCATATATTTAGGCCCAGCACCCAGGCAGAGGAGGGAGGTCCCGTAACAGAGAATCTGGCTTCATGTCAGCAGAGAATCAGTCTGCATGTCATAGCAGATAATGAGGCTTCACGTCAGCCACCACTGCAACAGTCCATTGGCATATATTTAGGCCCAGCACCCAGGCAGAGGAGGGAGGTCCCGTAACAGAGAATCTGGCTTCATGTCAGCAGAGAATCAGTCTGCATGTCATAGCAGAGAATGAGGCTTCACGTCAGCCACCACTGCAACAGTCCATTGGCATATATTTAGGCCCAGCACACAGGCAGAGGAGAGAGGTCCCGTAACAGAGAATCTGTCTTCATGTCAGCAGAGAATTAGTCTGCATGTCATAGCAGAGAATGAGGCTTCACGTCAGCCACCACTGCAACAGTCCATTGGCATATATTTAGGCCCAGCACACACACAGGCAGAGGAGAGAGGTCCCGTAACAGAGAATCTGTCTTCATGTCAGCAGAGAATTAGTCTGCATGTCATAGCAGAGAATGAGGCTTCACGTCAGCCACCACTGCAACAGTCCATTGGCATATATTTAGGCCCAGCACCCAGGCAGAGGAGGGAGGTCCCGTAACAGAGAATCTGTCTTCATGTCAGCAGAGAATCAGTCTGCATGTCATAGCAGAGAATGAGGCTTCACGTCAGCCACCACTGCAACAGTCCATTGGCATATATTTAGGCCCAGCACCCAGGCAGAGGAGGGAGGTCCCGTAACAGAGAATCTGGCTTCATGTCAGCAGAGAATTAGTCTGCATGTCATAGCAGAGAATGAGGCTTCACATCAGCCACCACTGCAACAGTCCATTGGCATATATTTAGGCCCAGCACACACACAGGCAGAGGAGAGAGGTCCCGTAACAGAGAATTTCATGATTTTCCTATTTTATGACGTAAAGTCATGATTTTATTAAAGACACGGAGGCGAGTATTGCATAAACTCTCTTTACTGTCCACCATAGCAGCAAAGAATGAACAGTACAATGATGAAGACAAAAAACCATAGCAACCAGCTCCACCCTCACAATCCAGTATATATGGGCTCAACCCCCTGGAATCCTCCTCTTTCTTTGCAAGACCACTGCAACACGAAGATCACTGTAACTGGAACCTCGACATGGATCCGAACCGAAGAAATAACCTTTCATACATGACGTCCTCAACAGAAGGAGGCCACGAACCAGTGGCGGACACCAACTTGAACAGGAACTAGGATGATCACTTCCCAGCGTAAGCTCGACTCAACCTGAGGGTAGAAACAAATGGGATAACAAAACAACTGGTTGCAAGTAAGAACGCAGTTAATAGACATAGTCATAACCACCGCACTTGTGCAAAACACAATACCATGTAATACAATAGCAAATTAAGACTTTCCAGGAACCCAGGGTGGGGAAGGGCGGGCAATACTCGCCTCCGTGTCTTTAATAAAATCATGACTTTACGTCATAAAATAGGAAAATCATGAAATTTTATAACAAGACACGGAGGCTCGTATTGCAAGTTCAAAGCTGAGAAATTACGGACTCAAAAGCGTGTGACAGAGGTCGGAAATAAAACTCCCGAAAAGTGGAGACTCTGGACCAATCTGCAAGCCTCATGACGTCCTCAAGGCGGGCTCCGGAAACCGTCATAGAAGTAGCCGATGCACCGCGAACTGAATGTGCCGTAAAAATACTCGTGTCAACGCCAGCCAGGCCAAGAATCCACTTCACCCAACGCGAAAGCGTAACACTGGTGACCGGAGAATGCGGCCTGCGAAAAGACACAAACAAATGGGGCACATCCGGAGAACGTAACGCCGAAGTGCGAGACTCATATTCCTGTAAGCAGGCCACTGGGCATAGCTGGGGTGAGTGCGGGAAGTAAGGATACACCACCGAGCGTATGTTAGTTTTCGTCCGTCTGGAAATGTTGAAGTGCACGCCCTCCGGAGTAAACGAACGAGCGTCGACATCCAAAGCTCGCACATCTGAGACTCTCTTACAAGAGACCAAGCAAAACAATGTAGCCAGTTTAGCGGATAGCTGGCGGAGGGACAATTGGGAATTAGATGACCATCCAGAAAGAAAATTCAACACCACACACACGTCCCAGGTGGCCGAAAACCTAGGTCTGGGGGGACGAGACAGGCGAGACCCCTTCAACAAACGACACACAAGGGGGTGTTGACCCGCAGGACAACCCTGAAAAACCCTCGTGTCGAGAAGAGATAGCCGATCTGTACAGATTGATGGTACGATAGGCCTTACCTGCATCGTAGAGTGAAGACAAAAAGGATAGAATTGAGCCTACAGGTGCTCGAACGGGATCCACATTGCACTCTCCGCTCCAACGCGCCCAAGAGTCCCAAGCGGCTCTATAAGCACGTCGCGTCCCTGGGGCCCACGCGCTCTCCAGTAGGAAGACAGTCGTCTCTGAAACGCCTGGCATCTCCCTGGGGATCCCGAGACCCTGCAAGCGAGAAGGCGAAGGGTACCCAATTGCAAGAGGGGGTGAGGGTCCCCCGCTGGGTCCAGAAGGAGGGAGGGGAAATCTGGAAGGAGAAGAGGAAAATCGACCAAGAGGTCCAACAGTTGAGGGAACCAAGACTGGGATCTCCACAGGGGCAGTACCAGGATCACCTCCGCAGATTGTCGCCGAATTTGAAGAAGAACCCGTGGAATGAGGGCAAACGGAGGGAAAGCATACATCAGCGACCCCTCCCAAGACTGCAGGAACGCGTCCACCGCCTCTGCAAGAGGGTCTGGCCGCCAACTGAAGAATTTGGGCACCTGAGCGTTCAGCCTGGACGCAAACAGATCTATAGAGGGAAGACCCCAACGGGATGACAAAGCCTGGAATACCGTCCCATCCAACCTCCAATCGCTGGAATCCCGAATGTAGCGAGAACTCCAGTCTGCTAAGACGTTGTGGAGACCGGGGAGATGTTCCGCTACAACCATGATGCCCCTGGAAAGGCAGAACTCCCAGAAATCCTTCGCCAGGCAGGTTAACACTGAGGAGCGTGTTCCGCCCATGCCGTTGACGTATCGAACTGCGGAGACGTTGTCCATCCGCAGTCTGATACAAGTCGTAACAACGCCATTGGCGAAACTGCGAATGGCTAGCGAACCCGCTAACAACTCCAATCCATTGATATGGAGGCGGGTCTCCTCTGGAGACCAAGGACCCCCTGTGGACACTCCATTGCAGTGTGCCCCCCACCCGTGTAGGCTGGCGTCTGATTCTATGATCAGGTCGGGTTGAGGACCAAAGATCGCCTTGCCGTTCCAGATCGAGAGATTCTGGATCCACCATCGCAATTCGTCTTTCGTCTCCCTGTCCAAGGAAATGGTGTCGGCATAAGAGGCACCCGCATGAAGGTGGGCGATCTTGAGCCGTTGAAGGGCCCGATAGTGCAAAGGGGTTGGGAACACCGCTTGGATGGAGGCAGCCAGAAGCCCAATTAAGCGAGCCAGATGGCGAAGGGACAAAGCCGGACGAATCAAGGCATGGCGAAGCTCCTTGCGGATGCTGCGCACTTTGGCCAGAGGCAGACTGAGCGTAAGGGCAATCGAATCCACTCTGAATCCCAGGAACTCCATTGATGTGGAAGGAATCAGGCAAGACTTCTCCTGATTGATAATGAATCCCAGATCTGAAAGAAGAGTGACAGCCATGGAAAGGTGCCTGCGAAGTAAGGAGCGACACTGAGCCATGATGAGAATGTCGTCCAAATAGATTATCATGCGGACTCCTCTGCTGCGGTGCCAGGCCACCACTGGTTTCATCACCTTGGTGAAGCACCACGGGGCGGAGGATAGGCCGAAAGGCAGGCAAGTAAACCGCCATATCTCCTCTCCCCACCTGAAGCGGAGGAGGTCTCTGGACCCCGGGGCAATCGGGACCGTCAAGTACGCGTCCTTGAGGTCTAATTTGACCATCAAGTCACCTGGCAAGAGCATGTCTCGTAAAAGATGGATGCCCTCCATCTTGAAGTGACGATACCTCACGATAGAGTTCAGAGGCCTTAAATTGATGACAGGACGCATCTGACCCCCTTTCTTTTGCACCAGGAAGACGTTGCTGATAATCCCCCTGGAGAGTGCAGAGGTGCGCTCTATCGCCCCTTTGTGGGCCAATTCGGTCAGTTCTGTATGGAGGTGGTGTAACGTCGGCCTGGACGAACCAATCGGGGGGGAGGAGGAAGGTGCGATGGAACGTCTGTGAGTTCTATCACAAAACCCCTGACGGTACCCAGGACCCAAGGGTCTGAGGTAATCTTTAACCAAGCTTGGAAAAAGAAACGGAGTCTGCCCCCTACAAGACATGTCAACGAAGGGAACAAAGGTAGAAGATTGGGACTTACCCATTGGTCGTCGGGAGTTGGGGGCTCCACGGAATCCTCTAGATCGTCCCGGGAAACCTCTTGACGGGAAGAAAGACGGTTGGTATCGTTGATCCTGAAGGGAGGACCGGTTAGCAAAAGAGCCTCTTCCCGAGCCGCGGGAGTGAAAACTGGATCGGCCGGACAGACGGCCCCTGGAACTGCCGGCCCTACCAGAAAAACGATGGGTAAAGACCTTCCTCATGGAAGTCTGGGCTTTGTCCAGCGCTGTAAAAGCGCCGACATACTTCCCAAGTTCCTTGATAAAGGGTTCTCCGAATAACAAACCCTGGGCCTCCTTGCCCGCCTCAGAAAGAGCTAGATTGGAAAGCTTGGGTTCTATTTTCATTAATATGGCCTTTCGTCTCTCTATGGCCAGGGAAGTGTTAACATTTCCCGTCAGACAAATTGCCCTCTGGATCCAGCCTCCTAATTCCACGGGATCCACCTGCCTACCTTCGGCTTTGGCGGATTCCGCCATATCAAAAATCCGTGTAAGTGGGCCAGTGAGATCAAGGAGTTTGTCTTGGACGGCCCTAAGGGCAGAATCCAATCCCTTCTTTGGGTTAAAACCCGTCTTAGCGAGAAACTGGACCATTTTGGGGTCCACTGTGGGCGTTTCGCACACCTTGTGTGGGATCAAGGGCCGTGGACATTCCGCACGTAACTTGTTCCGCGACTCCTTGGATAAAGGAGCGCGTATCTTGGACTCCAAATACTGTGCTACGTGCGTAGCCGGGAGCCATTCCGCGGAACGGGGATGATGGAGCTCCTCAGGGTTAAAGAGGGGCTCCCCTAAGGTGTCTATCAGGAGGTCCCCTTGAAGCGTTTGCTCCTCTAACGGAGTAGCCGAGGCTGATAACGGTCCTGAAGGGGACGGGACTACCCTCACATCAGCCAATTCTCCCTGTGAGTCATATGCCGACTCGTCAAATGCCTCCTCAAAGGATTCCCTCTCGGAATCAGTCTCTGGCTCAGGTAGGGTCCTGGCCGACTTCCACGCACGAGAACGTTCTGCCTGGCGTGGGCAGGCTCTTTTCCGCGGGGCAACCGCGTTACCTTGGGATGGAATTAAACCATCATTCTGCGATGTTCTGGAGGCTGAGGGAGTCTCCCCATGTGGTGCCGGTACACTAGCCTGCGCACCGAGGGCCTGGGATATGGACTGCGTCAAGGCAGAGGACATGGATCCCATTGCTGCGACAATTGCATCAGAGATGGATTGATGCAGGGTCGCACTAAGCATTGTAGGTTGTACAGGAACTGCAGCACTATCTAAATTTGGGGGCACCTGGGGGGCAGGGTGATTAGTCTGGGCTGGAGAAGACATGGTACAAAGAGACTGCGGCAGGAGTAAGTCACCCCAGGCCTCAGTAAGAACAGTTAGAGAGGACAGCTGAACCTGTGAATAAAGGAGAGAAAAAACTGGCTAAGTACAGCGATAAGGAAAAGAAATCAGGTGTAACCGATTGTAGGCAAAGACTCACCAGAGGAGGAGCGACCGAACGGCGAGATGAGCTGAGCGGCAGTGAAAATGGCGCCTAGATCCCACGAGAAGCCGGTGAGAGGGATAGAATGCGCGCGCCGGAACTCTCGCGAGAATACCCCTCAGGGAAGAGGGCACTGCCGCAATATCGCGGCGAACAGAAGAAACAAAGATGGCGCCCGAAGTCTCACTATCGCGAGACTTCGGGCGCAGCAAGAACGGGACGGGAGAAGATGGCCGAACGGCCGCAGAACAAGGAGAACCGCTGAGGTGAGGGAGGGGGGGGTGTGTGTGTCAGGGAAAACACACACACCGGAGGCGCGATAAGGAAGCGCCGATGGAGAATATCGCCGGCGAGAAGGAGAAATACAAAAAGGGGGGGGGGGAAATAACCCCGGACAGGGCAAAGAACCTAGAAGAAAATAGGCAAATAAACAGGGAACCACAAGGGACAACTGAAAAATACGTTAGGGAAAAGAAACCTAATAGAAGCGAAATATTATCACACAGAAAAAATAGAGTAAACCCCAACTGTACAAATAACACAATTAACAGCTGAGGAACTGAGGTACTTATCTGCTATGGTAGCAGCAAAGAAAGAGGAGGATTCCAGGGGGTTGAGCCCATATATACTGGATTGTGAGGGTGGAGCTGGTTGCTATGGTTTTTTGTCTTCATCATTGTACTGTTCATTCTTTGCTGCTATGGTGGACAGTAAAGAGAGTTTATGCAATACGAGCCTCCGTGTCTTGTTATAAAATCTGGCTTCATGTCAGCAGAGAATTAGTCTGCATGTCATAGCAGAGAATGAGGCTTCACGTCAGCCACCACTGCAACAGTCAATTGGCATATATTTAGGCCCAGCACACACACAGGCAGAGGAGAGAGGTCCCGTAACAGAGAATCTGGCTTCATGTCAGCAGAGAATCAGTCTGCATGTCATAGCAGAGAATGAGGCTTCACGTCAGCCACCACTGCAACAGTCCATTGGCATATATTTAGGCCCAGCACACACACAGGCAGAGGAGAGAGGTCCCGTAACAGAGAATCTGTCTTCATGTCAGCAGAGAATTAGTCTGCATGTCATAGCAGAGAATGAGGCTTCACGTCAGCCACCACTGCAACAGTCCATTGGCATATATTTAGGCCCAGCACACACACAGGCAGAGGAGAGAGGTCCCGTAACAGAGAATCTGGCTTCATGTCAGCAGAGAATCAGTCTGCATGTCATAGCAGAGAATGAGGCTTCACGTCAGCCACCACTGCAACAGTCCATTGGCATATATTTAGGCCCAGCACCCAGGCAGAGGAGGGAGGTCCCGTAACAGAGAATCTGGCTTCATGTCAGCAGAGAATTAGTCTGCATGTCATAGCAGAGAATGAGGCTTCACGTCAGCCACCACTGCAACAGTCCATTGGCATATATTTAGGCCCAGCACACACACAGGCAGAGGAGAGAGGTCCCGTAACAGAGAATCTGGCTTCATGTCAGCAGAGAATTAGTCTGCATGTCATAGCAGAGAATGAGGCTTCACGTCAGCCACCACTGCAACAGTCCATTGGCATATATTTAGGCCCAGCAAACACACAGGCAGAGGAGAGAGGTCCCGTAACAGAGAATCTGGCTTCATGTCAGCAGAGAATCAGTCTGCATGTCATAGCAGAGAATGAGGCTTCACGTCAGCCACCACTGCAACAGTCCATTGGCATATATTTAGGCCCAGCACACACACAGGCAGAGGAGAGAGGTCCCGTAACAGAGAATCTGTCTTCATGTCAGCAGAGAATTAGTCTGCATGTCATAGCAGAGAATGAGGCTTCACGTCAGCCACCACTGCAACAGTCCATTGGCATATATTTAGGCCCAGCACACACACAGGCAGAGGAGAGAGGTCCCGTAACAGAGAATCTGGCTTCATGTCAGCAGAGAATCAGTCTGCATGTCATAGCAGAGAATGAGGCTTCACGTCAGCCACCACTGCAACAGTCCATTGGCATATATTTAGGCCCAGCACCCAGGCAGAGGAGAGAGGTCTCGTAACAGAGAATCTGGCTTCATGTCAGCAGAGAATCAGTCTGCATGTCATAGCAGAGAATGAGGCTTCACGTCAGCCACCACTGCAACAGTACATTGGCATATATTTAGGCCCAGCACACACACAGGCAGAGGAGAGAGGTTCCGTAACAGACAATCTGGCTTCATGTCAGCAGAGAATCATTCTGCATGTCATAGCAGAGAATCAGGCTTCACGTCACCCAACATTGGAACAGTCCATTGGCATATATTTAGGCCCCGGCACCCAGACACAGGAGAGGTTCATTCAACTTTGGGTAGCCTCGCAATATAATGGTAAAATGAAAATAAAAATAGGATTGAATGAGGAAGTGCCCTGGAGTCCAATAATATATGGTTAAGGGGAGGTAGTTAATGTCTAATCTGGACAAGGGACGGACAGATCCTGTGGGATCCATGCCTGGTTCATTTTTATGAACGTCAGCTTGTCCACATTGGCTGTAGACAGGCGGCTGCGTTTGTCTGTAATGACGCCCCCTGCCGTGCTGAATACACGTTCAGACAAAACGCTGGCCGCCGGGCAGGCCAGCACCTCCAAGGCATAAAAGGCTAGCTCTGGCCACGTGGACAATTCAGAGACCCAGAAGTTGAATGGGGCCGAACCATCAGTCAGTACGTGGAGGGGTGTGCACACGTACTGTTCCACCATGTTAGTGAAATGTTGCCTCCTGCTAACACGTTGCGTATCAGGTGGTGGTGCAGTTAGCTGTGGCGTGTTGACAAAAGTTTTCCACATCTCTGCCATGCTAACCCTGCCCTCAAAGGAGCTGGCATTGACACAGCTGCCTTGGCGACCTCTTGCTCCTCCTCTGCCTTGGCCTTGGGCTTCCACTTGTTCCCCTGTGACATTTGGGAATGCTCTCAGTAGCGCGTCTACCAACGTGCGCTTGTACTCGCGCATCTTCCTATCACGCTCCAGTGCAGGAAGTAAGGTGGGCACATTGTCTTTGTAGCGTGGATCCAGCAGGGTGGCAACCCAGTAGTCCGCACAGGTTAAAATGTGGGCAACTCTGCTGTCGTTGCGCAGGCACTGCAGCATGTAGTCGCTCATGTGTGCCAGGCTGCCCAGGGGTAAGGACAAGCTGTCCTCTGTGGGAGGCGTATCGTCATCGTCCTGCCTTTCCCCCCAGCCACGCACCAGTGATGGACCCGAGCTGCGTTGGGTGCCACCCCGCTGTGACCATGCTTCATCCTCATCCTCCTCCACCTCCTCCTCATCCTCGTCCTCCTCGTCCTCCAGTAGTGGGCCCTGTCTGGCCACATTTGTACCTGGCCTCTGCTGTTGCCAAAAACCTCCCTCTGAGTCACTTCAAAGAGACTGGCCTGAAAGTGCTAAAAATGACCCCTCTTCCTCCTCCTCCTCCTCCTCCTCCTCCTGGGCCACCTCCTCTTGCATCATCGCCCTAAGTGTTTTCTCAAGGAGACATAGAAGTGGTATTGTAACGCTGATAACGGCGTCATCGCCACTGGCCATGTTGGTGGAGTACTCGAAACAGCGCAACAGGGCACACAGGTCTCGCATGGAGGCCCAGTCATTGGTGGTGAAGTGGTGCTGTTCTGTAGTGCGACTGACCCGTGCGTGCTGCAGCTGAAACTCCACTATGGCCTGCTGCTGCTCGCACAGTCTGTCCAGCATGTGCAAGGTGGAGTTCCACCTGGTGGGCACGTCGCATATGAGGCGGTGAGCGGGAAGGCCGAAGTTACGCTGTAGCGCAGACAGGCGAGCAGCAGCAGGATGTGAACGCCGGAAGCGCGAACAGACGGCCTGCACTTTATGCAGCAGCTCTGACATGTCGGGGTAGTTGTGAATGAACTTCTGCACCACCAAATTCAGCACATGCGCCAAGCAAGGGATGTGCGTCAAATTGGCTAGTCCCAGAGCTGCAACGAGATTTCGCCCATTATCGCACACCACCAGGCCGGGCTTGAGGCTCACCGGCAGCAACCACTCGTCGGTCTGTTGTTCTATACCCCGCCACAACTCCTGTGCGGTGTGGGGCCTGTCCCCCAAACATATGAGTTTCAGAATGGCCTGCTGACGTTTACCCCGGGCTGTGCTGAAGTTGGTGGTGAAGGTGTGTGGCTGACTGGATGAGCAGGTGGAAGAAGAGGAGGAGGAAGCCGAGAAGGAGGAGGTGGCAACAGGAGGCAAAGAATGTTGCCCTGCGATCCTTGGCGGCGGAAGGACGTGCGCCAAACAGCTCTCCGCCTGGGGCCCAGCTGCCACTACATTTACCCAGTGTGCAGTTAGGGAGATATAGCGTCCCTGGCCGTGCTTACTGGTCCACGTATCTGTGGTTAGGTGGACCTTGCCACAGATGGCGTTGCGCAGTGCACACTTGATTTTATCGGATACTTGGTTGTGCAGGGAAGGCACGGCTCTCTTGGAGAAGTAGTGGCGGCTGGGAACAACATACTGTGGGACAGCAAGCGACATGAGCTGTTTGAAGCTGTCTGTGTCCACCAGCCTAAATGACAGCATTTCATAGGCCAGTAGTTTAGAAATGCTGGCATTCAGGGCCAGGGATCGAGGGTGGCTAGGTGGGAATTTACGCTTTCTCTCAAATGTTTGTGAGATGGAGAGCTGAACGCTGCCGTGTGACATGGTTGAGACGCTTGGTGACGGAGGTGGTGGTGGTGGTGTTGGTGGTACATCCCCTGTTTGCTGGGCGGCAGGTGCCAACGTTCCTCCAGAGGCGGAGGAAGAGGCCGAGGCGGCAGCAGCAGAAGAGGCCGAGGCGGCAGCAGCAGAAGAGGTAGCAGGGGGAGCCTGAGTGACTTCCTTGGTTTTAAGGTGTTTACTCCACTGCAGTTCATGCTTTGCATGCAGGTGCCTGGTCATGCAGGTTGTGCTCAGGTTCAGAACGTTAATGCCTCGCTTAAGGCTCTGATGGCACAGCGTGCAAACCACTCGGGTCTTGTCGTCAGCACATTGTTTGAAGAAGTGCCATGCCAGGGAACTCCTTGAAGCTGCCTTTGGGGTGCTCGGTCCCAGATGGCGGCGGGCAGTAGCAGGCGGAGTCTCTTGGCGGCGGGTGTTCTGCTTTTGCCCACTGCTCCCTCTTTTGCTACGCTGTTGGCTCGGTCTCACCACTGCCTCTTCCTCCGAACTGTGAAAGTCAGTGGCACGACCTTCATTCCATGTGGGGTCTAGGACCTCATCATCCCCTGCATCGTCTTCCACCCAGTCTTGATCCCTGACCTCCTGTTCAGTCTGCACACTGCAGAAAGACGCAGCAGTTGGCACCTGTGTTTCGTCATCATCAGAGACATGCTGAGGTGGTATTCCCATGTCCTCATCATCAGGAAACATAAGTGGTTGTGCGTCAGTGCATTCTATATCTTTCACCGCTGGGGAAGGGCTAGGTGGATGCCCTTGGGAAACCCTGCCAGCGGAGTCTTCAAACAGCATAAGAGACTGCTGCATAACTTGAGGCTGAGACAGTTTCCCTGGTATGCATGGGGGTGATGTGACAGACTGATGGGGTTGGTTTTCAGGCGCCATCTGTGCGCTTTCTGCAGAAGACTGGGTGGGAGATAATGTGAACGTGCTGGATCCACTGTCGGCCACCCAATTGACTAATGCCTGTACCTGCTCAGGCCTTACCATCCTTAGAACGGCATTGGGCCCCACCATATATCGCTGTAAATTCTGGCGGCTACTGGGACCTGAGGTAGTTGGTACACTAGGACGTGTGGATGTGGCAGAACGGCCACGTCCTCTCCCAGCACCAGAGGGTCCACTAACACCACCACGACCATGTCCACGTCCGCGTCCCTTACTAGATGTTTTTCTCATTGTTATGGTTCACCACAACAACAAAAATATTATTTGGCCCAATGTATTGTATTCAAATTCAGCGGGATATAAATTTGAGGCCTAGTATTTAGGCGCTGGGTGACCGGTATGGATTTACTAACAGAATTAGACTTGGAAATGCACAGTAGCGTGTGTGTGAAGTTATTCTGAATGACCCTATGTGCACCTTGAATATTATATACCCTTTTAGGGATAGATTTCAAATAGCTCTGATATAGCAGGAACCACTAAATTATGAAATTGCTAAATTGGGAATTGTACTTCAACCCAGAACAAAAAATGTGCTTTGACGGACACTAAATAACTTTCCCAGCCACAACAGTACAGCGGTAACGAGAGATTTAGCGGGATATAAATTTGAGGCCTAGTATTTAGGCGCTGGGTGACCGGTATGGATTTAGCGACAGAATTAGACTTGGAAATGCACAGTAGCGTGTGTGTGAAGTTATTCTGAATGACCCTATGTGCACCTTGAATATTATATACCCTTTTAGGGATAGATTTCAAATAGCTCTGATATAGCAGGAACCACTAAATTATGAAATTGCTAAATTGGGAATTGTACTTCAACCCAGAACAAAAAATGTGCTTTGACGGACACTAAATAACTTTCCCAGCCACAACAGTACAGCGGTAACGAGAGATTTAGCGGGATATAAATTTGAGGCCTAGTATTTAGGCGCTGGGTGACCGGTATGGATTTAGCGACAGAATTAGACTTGGAAATGCACAGTAGCGTGTGTGTGAAGTTATTCTGAATGACCCTATGTGCACCTTGAATATTATATACCCTTTTAGGGATAGATTTCAAATAGCTCTGATATAGCAGGAACCACTAAATTATGAAATTGCTAAATTGGGAATTGTACTTCAACCCAGAACAAAAAATGTGCTTTGACGGACACTAAATAACTTTCCCAGCCACAACAGGACAGCGGTAACGAGAGATTTAGCGGGATATAAATTTGAGGCCTAGTATTTAGGCGCTGGGTGACCGGTATGAATTTAGCGACAGAATTAGACTTGGAAATGCACAGTAGCGTGTGTGTGAAGTTATTCTGAATGACCCTATGTGCACCTTGAATATTATATACCCTTTTAGGGATAGATTTCAAATAGCTCTGATATAGCAGGAACCACTAAATTATGAAATTGCTAAATTGGGAATTGTACTTCAACCCAGAACAAAAAATGTGCTTTGACGGACACTAAATAACTTTCCCAGCCACAACAGGACAGCGGTAACGAGAGATTTAGCGGGATATAAATTTGAGGCCTAGTATTTAGGCGCTGGGTGACCGGTATGGATTTAGCGACAGAATTAGACTTGGAAATGCACAGTAGCGTGTGTGTGAAGTTATTCTGAATGACCCTATGTGCACCTTGAATATTATATACCCTTTTAGGGATAGATTTCAAATAGCTCTGATATAGCAGGAACCACTAAATTATGAAATTGCTAAATTGGGAATTGTACTTCAACCCAGAACAAAAAATGTGCTTTGACGGACACTAAATAACTTTCCCAGCCACAACAGGACAGCGGTAACGAGAGATTTAGCGGGATATAAATTTGAGGCCTAGTATTTAGGCGCTGGGTGACCGGTATGGATTTAGCGACAGAATTAGACTTGGAAATGCACAGTAGCGTGTGTGTGAAGTTATTCTGAATGACCCTATGTGCACCTTGAATATTATATACCCTTTTAGGGATAGATTTCAAATAGCTCTGATATAGCAGGAACCACTAAATTATGAAATTGCTAAATTGGGAATTGTACTTCAACCCAGAACAAAAAATGTGCTTTGACGGACACTAAATAACTTTCCCAGCCACAACAGGACAGCGGTAACGAGAGATTTAGCGGGATATAAATTTGAGGCCTAGTATTTAGGCGCTGGGTGACCGGTATGGATTTAGCGACAGAATTAGACTTGGAAATGCACAGTAGCGTGTGTGTGAAGTTATTCTGAATGACCCTATGTGCACCTTGAATATTATATACCCTTTTAGGGATAGATTTCAAATAGCTCTGATATAGCAGGAACCACTAAATTATGAAATTGCTAAATTGGGAATTGTACTTCAACCCAGAACAAAAAATGTGCTTTGACGGACACTAAATAACTTTCCCAGCCACAACAGGACAGCGGTAACGAGAGATTTAGCGGGATATAAATTTGAGGCCTAGTATTTAGGCGCTGGGTGACCGGTATGGATTTAGCGACAGAATTAGACTTGGAAATGCACAGTAGCGTGTGTGTGAAGTTATTCTGAATGACCCTATGTGCACCTTGAATATTATATACCCTTTTAGGGATAGATTTCAAATAGCTCTGATATAGCAGGAACCACTAAATTATGAAATTGCTAAATTGGGAATTGTACTTCAACCCAGAACAAAAAATGTGCTTTGACGGACACTAAATAACTTTCCCAGCCACAACAGGACAGCGGTAACGAGAGATTTAGCGGGATATAAATTTGAGGCCTAGTATTTAGGCGCTGGGTGACCGGTATGGATTTAGCGACAGAATTAGACTTGGAAATGCACAGTAGCGTGTGTGTGAAGTTATTCTGAATGACCCTATGTGCACCTTGAATATTATATACCCTTTTAGGGATAGATTTCAAATAGCTCTGATATAGCAGAAACCACTAAATTATGAAATTGCTAAATTGGGAATTGTACTTCAACCCAGAACAAAAAATGTGCTTTGACGGACACTAAATAACTTTCCCAGCCACAACAGGACAGCGGTAACGAGAGATTTAGCGGGATATAAATTTGAGGCCTAGTATTTAGGCGCTGGGTGACCGGTATGGATTTAGTGACAGAATTAGACTTGGAAATGCACAGTAGCGTGTGTGTGAAGTTATTCTGAATGACCCTATGTGCACCTTGAATATTATATACCCTTTTAGGGATAGATTTCAAATAGCTCTGATATAGCAGAAACCACTAAATTATGAAATTGCTAAATTGGGAATTGTATTTCAACCCAGAACAAAAAATGTGCTTTGACGGACACTAAATAACTTTCCCAGCCACAACAGGACAGCGGTAACGAGAGATTTAGCGGGATATAAATTTGAGGCCTAGTATTTAGGCGCTGGGTGACCGGTATGGATTTAGCGACAGAATTAGACTTGGAAATGCACAGTAGCGTGTGTGTGAAGTTATTCTGAATGACCCTATGTGCACCTTGAATATTATATACCCTTTTAGGGATAGATTTCAAATAGCTCTGATATAGCAGGAACCACTAAATTATGAAATTGCTAAATTGGGAATTGTACTTCAACCCAGAACAAAAAATGTGCTTTGACGGACACTAAATAACTTTCCCAGCCACAACAGGACAGCGGTAACGAGAGATTTAGCGGGATATAAATTTGAGGCCTAGTATTTAGGCGCTGGGTGACCGGTATGGATTTAGTGACAGAATTAGACTTGGAAATGCACAGTAGCGTGTGTGTGAAGTTATTCTGAATGACCCTATGTGCACCTTGAATATTATATACCCTTTTAGGGATAGATTTCAAATAGCTCTGATATAGCAGAAACCACTAAATTATGAAATTGCTAAATTGGGAATTGTATTTCAACCCAGAACAAAAAATGTGCTTTGACGGACACTAAATAACTTTCCCAGCCACAACAGGACAGCGGTAACGAGAGATTTAGCGGGATATAAATTTGAGGCCTAGTATTTAGGCGCTGGGTGACCGGTATGGATTTAGCGACAGAATTAGACTGGGATATGGCCAAAAAATAACCACACTATTGCTGGTTAAATGCACTTGGTGACGGGCGCAGCTTGCCCCTGATGTAGTATATGGCCAAAAAATGAACAGACTATTGCTGGTTAAATGCACTTGGTGACGGGCGCAGCTTGCCCCTGATTTAGTATATGGCCAAAAAATGAACAGACTATTGCTGGTTAAATGCACTTGGTGTGATAGCTTGACCAACCACACTACTGAGGGTTAAATGCACTTGGTGACGGGCGCAGCTTGCCCCTGATGTAGTATATGGCCAAAAAATGAACAGACTATTGCTGGTTAAATGCACTTGGTGTGATAGCTTGACCAATCACACTACTGAGGGTTAAATGCACTTGGTGACGGGCGCAGCTTGCCCCTGATGTAGTATATGGCCAAAAAATGAACAGACTATTGCTGGTTAAATGCACTTGGTGACGGGCGCAGCTTGCCCCTGATTTAGTATATGGCCAAAAAATGAACAGACTATTGCTGGTTAAATGCACTTGGTGTGATAGCTTGACCAACCACACTACTGAGGGTTAAATGCACTTGGTGACGGGCGCAGCTTGCCCCTGATGTAGTATATGGCCAAAAAATGAACAGACTATTGCTGGTTAAATGCACTTGGTGTCACAGCTTGACGAACCACACTACTGAGGGTTAAATGCACTTGGTGACGGGCGCAGCTTGCCCCTGATGTAGTATATGGCCAAAAAATAAACAGACTATTGCTGGTTAAATGCACTTGGTGTGACAGCTTCACCCTGATGTAGGCTTTAGCCAAAAAACAACCACACCATTGAGGGTTAAATGCACTTGGTGACAGGCGCAGCTTGCCCCTGATGTAGTATATGGCCAAAAAATAAACAGACTATTGCTGGTTAAATGCACTTGGTGTGACAGCTTCACCCTGATGTAGGCTTTAGCCAAAAAACAACCACACCATTGAGGGTTAAATGCACTTGGTCGCAGCTTGGATGCACTTGGTCGCAGCACCGCACAAGACACAAAATGGCCGCCGATCACCCCAGAAAAAAGTGACTGACAAACGGTCTGGGCAGCCTAAAATCAGTGAGTGAGCATTTGAATTTCAGCAGCTCAATGATGCACAGCTGCAGATCGATCGATTAATCAAGTGAAGTCCTTTGGAGGAGTTAATCTGCCTAATCTCGTCCTACTGTCGCATCCGCAACCTCTCACTACGCTAATCAGAGCAGAGTGACGGGCGGCGCTATGTGACTCCAGCTTAAATAGAGGCTGGGTCACATGGTGCTCTGGCCAATCACAGCCATGCCAATAGTAGGCATGGCTGTGACGGCCTCTTGGGGCAAGTAGTATGACGCTTGTTGATTGGCTGCTTTGCAGCCTTTCAAAAAGCGCCAAGAAAGCGTCACAAAAGCGCCAAGAAAGCGACGAACACCGAACCCGAACTTTTACGAAAAATTTTTTACGAGTTCGCTCATCCCTATTCCCAAGTTCTACTAATTACTGAAGTCCTCTATAAAAGGAGAGACATTAGTGAGGGGAGGTCAACCACTGAGGAAGGGGCCACTAAGAGCTCCGAAACGCGTCTGGTACTGGACCCCCCAATTTGACCTAAGGACCACTAATCCTTGCAGTTCCAATCCTTGCAGTTCCGATCCTTCTTGGAGAAAATACATCGAAGGTTTATCGTGCATCTGCAGAGCTGTGGATTATAAAGAAACTGCTGGCGCCAGTAAGTGAGGAACTTGGATTGTTCATTTAAAAAGCAGCTTTTCGAAAACCCTCCGAAAAATGTACTGGGGGATATCGTATACCATTCTAAGGTAAAGTCGAGGCTCACATGTGCAAGCGGAGATTATATCCTGACCATTACGCGAGACGCCGCGGATTGTTGATCTGAGCCGCCTAAGTACATCTATTATGTGAGTAGACTGAACAGTTATAAATGGAACTATCTCTTACGATGAAAAATATAATCGACAATTAATCCATTTGGATGTTAACGTTGTTATCTTGAACTGTGTATATAATCGAATCCACGATTACAATTGAACAGGCTACTAGTCTTCGTAATAGAGCCTAGGACATTGGATTGATTATTTCTATAGAATTTTCGAATACCATCAGCTTTTTCTTGCAACATTTGCACATACTTCTGACATTGGACTGAACATTTGGATATTTTCGGATATACTTCCGATTTTTTTGCTGTTAATCGATTATCCTCTATTATATGCGAATTATTATACATATATATTAGGTCCTTGATACCATTGTGGTGTAGTGATTATATATTTTAGGTACTTTTATAACTGATGTGTTTGTGTATGTATTTGAATATTTGTTTTTAATAATATTATATATTATCTAATAAAGTACCACGGCTACCAGATATAGCGAGTGCCCAGCCCTTTCTTTTGTATAATTTTTGCTTGATAGATTGGGTGAATCTGTGGGCTGAGAGCACCCATCCAGGTTCCCCCATACAGTAGTGCGACCTATCACTTGTGAACCAATCCCATGAGTCTGAAATTAAATTTAAATATAGAAGAAATCTGTGTTCTACACCCCATGAAAGAACGTGGCTATATATTGTAGGGGATTAGCTCTTTTCCAGGGGTTGCAAACACACACTTCTTCACAGAAACCAGGATTTAGGGGCCAAACTGTGCTTTATTGTGGCACACGGCATAAAGCAAAAACACACAAAGCCAAAATAAAATACCTTGCCCGTCTGGGCCCTAACTAAACACATAGGTTTCCCTGACTCACCTAAAGCGTAGCACAGTTCACACCCGTGATGAGATGCGGTTTTCCCAGCCCAACCTTCAGCAGCCTCCAGGCTGCTCCCACACCAGTGTCTCTTGGGGAATCGTGGTCTCTCAGCCCTTCTGGCTCAGACCACACAGAGCCACTCCAGCCTTCTGTGTGCAAGTCCCCCAAAGTCCAGGCTATTGCATAGCCTCGTGGCCCCTCAGCCTGGCTTATCTGAGACCACACTGACAGAGCCTCACCAGGCCTCTGTCTGCACACTCTCCAGGGTGAGACACACCCAAGAACAAGTAGCAGGATTAAATAGGATCCCTGGACATGAGCATGCCCTAAATCCCGGACCGGAGCCTGGGGAAAACACTTCAATGTTCACATTGCTACATATCCCCCCCCCCCCCTCTGTTCAAACCTGTGGGGTGAACACATGTACCAACTGGATGCTCGTGACAGGGCATGCGCATTTTCTTGCCATCGCCTGGCTCAACCTTCCCCCTGGAAGATGTGGTCCGCGTCAGAGGCTTCCCTTTATTTTGCCAGACCCATGCCATCAGTGCTTGGTTTGTCACACTCATGAGTTTATTACAGAGCTGACAAGGCCTCTGGGATTTTCTTGCCCCTCTCATGAGCAGGTACTGTCTTTTTATATTTCCTGGCTTCTGCACAGGCCCCTCACGTCCTTTCTTGGACTGCGGCAACTCTTGACTGAACTGGTCCCAGTCATGGTCGTGTCCAGACCTCCTAAATTCACGCTTAGTTTTCCCTACATATTGTGATCCACAAATGCAGGTTGCAAGATATACCACCCCTACTGTCTTGCAGTTGATAAAGAATTTGATGTTGTACTCATGTCCTGTGGTTGAGCTCGTAAAATGTGTACCCTTTAAGATCACTTTGCAGGCTATGCAGTTCCCACATTTATATGTGCCATTTGGTATATTTGCCCCTAACCAGGTCTCATTCATAGGAGAGTTAAAGGCACTGTGGACCACCTTATCCTTAATGTTTCCACCACGACGGTATGTGATCATGGGATACCCACCTACTAGGTGTCCGACATCTGGGTCAGTTTTTAGAATCTCCCAGTATTCAGTCAACAGTGCACACATCTCCTTGTGTGCCGTGTCAAAGGTTCCTATAATGCGTAACTGTGCATCCTCAGATGTCCTATGTTTAGGATGCAAGAGATGTTCCCTATCACTGCGACTGAACAGAAAGATGTAAAAATCTCTGTAATCATAAACACAACTAAGTAACTTTGAGTGTTGCCCTGGCTTCTGATTGACAAATATCAGGCCATCTTTAAAATGTGGTTTGGAATCTTCTTTAAGACTGTCAACAATTTCAAGTGAACACTAAATAATTAACAGGGTTGTGCCACAAAAATATTCAGAATTTTTCAAACCAGGCCAAGGATCTGAATATGTTTGCAATTAAAAATGTAATATAGCTGCTGGGTTATTTAATTAAATGTATCTTTATAGCAACAAATTGTTGTATGTTCCTTTCCTTATTTTCCTATCCACTGAGTAATATCACTGAGGTGGACGGACATGCTCAGTTCCATCCTTCAACTGTACAGGGTAGGGTCCAGGAGAAGAAGCAGAACATTGTCTTTAGGTCATTGATGATGTTGTGTCGACAGGGTATAGCCATTCTGGGCAATTGCCTCACATCAGTGCAACGGATCCGTTGGCATTATTCATTAAAAAAATAGTCTAAGTCAAAACGGATCCGTCTTGACTTACATTGAAAGTCAATGGGGGACGGATCCATTTTCAATTGCACTATATTGTGTCAGTGAAAACGGATCTATCCCCATTGACTTACATTGTAAGTCAGGACGGATCCGTTTGTCTCCCCATTGACAGGCGGACACCAAAACGCTGGAACAGAGAACAAACACAGCCAAATTGATGCATTCAGAATGCATTGGGGCTGAACTGATTTATTTTGGGCCGCTTGAATTGCAGCAGCTTTTGAACGAAATCGCAAATACCCAGCCACCCACCCACAGACCATAGCACTAAGTGCGCACCTTTCCAAATTGCTGGCCCTGTAAATGTTGCCATTTAGGCTTGTGGATACTGAGGCAGCCTGATGGCGGCGGCTGTCCCACGGTACTCTGTCCACAGCCGCCAATATTTTTCACAGTGTGCAGTCCCAGCCTTACACCAGCATGTGTCCCGTAACATCATCCGTGCCCTGTCCAACTCAGTTATTGGGAAAGTTCACTTAACGACTGACACATGGACAAGTGCTTGTGGCAAGGGACACTACATTTCCCTGACAGCACACTGGGTGAACGTTGTGGAGGCCGGGAGCGAGTTATACCCTGGGATGGCACTGGTGCTACCGGCGCCAAGGAATGCGGGCCCAACTTCCATCAGTGTTTCCGCCAGCACCTACGTTAGTGGCTCCAACCCCCCTTCTCCTCCTCCGCCTCCTCCTCCACTTCCACCTCTGAATTATCACCCTGCAGCACCAGTCAGACATCAGTCAGTAGCTGGAAGCAGTGTAGCACTGTAGTGGGGAAGCGGCAACAGGCCGTGCTTAAACTGATCTGCTTAGGTGACAAACAGCACACCGCCGCAGAGATGTGGCAGGGGATAAGAGACCATACTGAGCTGTGGCTCTCGCCACTCAACCTAGGACCAGGCATCTGTCTGATAATGGCCGTAACTTGGTGGCAGCTTTGGAGCTCGGCAAGTTCACACACATACCATGCCTAGCCCATGTCTTCAACCTAGTGGTTCAGCGGTTTCTTAAAACCTACTCCAATTTGCCTGAGCTACTGGTTTGTGCCCATTTCCGCAAGTCATTAACAGCTTCCGCTGGTCTTGCAATTGCCAGCTCACCGACTGTTGTGTGACGTGAGCACGCGCTGGAACTCGACGTTCCACATGTTGGCCAGGATTTGTGAGCAGCAGAGGGCAGTAGTGGAATACCAGCTGCAACATGGTCGTCGCCTTTCCAGTCAGCTTCCGCTCTTCACAAGCAAAAAGTGGGCATTGATGTCTGACCTCTGTGAGGTTTTACGCAATGTTAAGGAATCAACACAGATGGTTAGTGGTGATAATGCTATTATCAGCATAACCATCCCACTTCTGTGTCTGCTCAAACACTCGTTCTCAATTAAGGCCGACTCTTTGCATGTGGAAGAGGTGGAAGAAAGTACATAGAGTGATAGCCAGACCACCCTCAGTTTGTCTTCTCAGCGCAAATTGGATGATGATGAGGAGGAGGAGCAGGAGACGGTTGCCTCCGCTACATAGGGTAGGACCCATGGAAGTTTTATTTCATCTGTTCAGCGTGGATTGGTAGAAGAGCAGGAAGAAGATGAGGCGATTGAGAGTTATCCTCCTGATGAGGACAGCAAAGTCTTGTCTCTTGGGACTATGGCTGACTTTATGTTAGGCTGCCTTTCGCATGACACTCGTGTTGTACGCATTACCGGTTGTTCACCCTTCTTCACCCCCGCTACAAAGAGAACTTCTCATCTCTAATTTTTGTGGTGGAGAGGATGAGCAAAATAGTGCAGTACCAGAAGGTCCTTGTGGAAAAATTGCTCCAAAAATTTCCAGCTGGCTGCAGAGTATTTAGATCCTTGGCCAACCAAGGAGGGGAGACGAGGGGAACACACAGCAGTTCCAACAGATGCAGGGCAGTACTCTCCAAAGCGTGTATTTAGTGATGCTGGGGGCATAATAACTGATAAGAGCATCTGCCTGTCAACTGAAAATGCTGACCGGTGTTCATAAAAATTAACAAGGCATGGATTGCCCCTGACTTCTCTACTCCACCAGAGGAAAGCGGCTGAACATAAAGGCACTCTAAATGTGTTTTTTATAATGTACTGAATACACTGTATTACCATACACCTCTTCCACCACTAAAAAGGGTATATGGTTCAATATCCCTTTTCTCGTCGTCCTCCTCCTCCTCCTGCTCCATCATATCAACATGCTTATTAGGCTACCCTAGCTCCTAAAGTTTTAGAGGGTCAGCTCAGCAGCGGGCCATAACCCATAATTTTTTTATGGGTCACCAGCAGGCCCTCACCCATAATGTTTTTGAGGGTCACCAGCAGGTCCTCAAGCAGTGTCAGCTCAGCAGACGACCCTCACCCCTTATTTTTTTAGATGGTCAGCTCGGCAGCAGGCCCTCACCCCTAATGTTTTAGATGGTCAGCTCAGCAGCAGACCCTCACCCCTAATGTTTTAGATGGTCAGACCAGCAGCTCGTAATGTTTTAGAAGGTCACCAGCAGACTGTCAATCATAATTTTACAAGGGTGTGTATGACGCCCTCCTTTATGTGTAATAAAGAGTGTATTGGAGTGCCGATTCCTTGTAATTTTTGGAAGCCCTTTCCCTTAATGCATAGGCTTTATGAGTGTAGGAGTCCCACTATCTGAACAATTGTACCACAATGTGAAGCCCTCCTTTACGTGATATACAGGTTGTATCGGAGTGCCTCTTCCTTGTAATTTTTGGCAGCACTTGCACTTTATATACAAGTAATTATACAGGAAAGAATGTTTCCTTTTCCTCCGTCTAAATTTTTTTTTTTTCTTTGGTTTGGTGCGTATTATTGTCAGTCTGTAAAAGTGGCGTACTACTTGGACAACATCGTTCCCAGCAGCGACCATGAGTCCAAGATGCATCCAGACATCCTCCCCATGCTGTTGCCGAACCATTTCAGTGGTGTTTCCATCAATTTCTGTCCTTTTACTATGAACCAGACACCCTGCTCTATTCAGAGCAGGGGGTGCCTTGTTTAATGATCGGGTTCTCCCATTGACTTCCATTGTGCTCGGGTGCTCGGTAGAGCACCCAAGCATCCCGAGGTGTTCTACTCTTTGGTGCTCGACCAACACTAATATTTACAAAAAAAAAGAGTGGTGGCATAAATCCACGGTTGACACTTAGATTTCTGCTTTGGATCTGCACTAGGATTAGCCCCATTCACTGTAGTAAAATGATTATGCGCTTTGTGAATATATTAAGATATTTATCAAAAAAGAATTAAAAGCTCTTTAAGCTTATACACAAAAGATGTTTACAGGCCCATGCAAAGTGCAAAAATCAGCAGCATTTGAGCATGTTTTGAAGAAACTTCAAATTATTACCAAGACACTACCTATCCTCAAAACCACAATGTATTAGTTCCAGCAGCTTTTTAGCTTCTGGGCCTTGCCACAGTTTCCTGCTTATATTTTAAGCCAACTATCTGCAATTAGCTGGAGTCATGCAAGAAACACTGCTTTTCTTTTAAACATCTTCTACTGTCCTGTAACTGCTTTCTCCTAATCGAAAAGACAAGAGAGATATTTGCAGAAGGAATATTTTCTTGCTATATCACATCTTGTGATCAAATATTTGGAAACAGCTGATGTTTTTTTTTTGCTTGCTGCTCATGTGCTTATTTTGGTAAACTTGAGAGTGTGAATTTAAGGCGTTCCTCTGGCCAACATACAAAATTTAATTAAGCTTTTGAAACCTTTTTTTTTATCCAGACTTCTCCTGTCTTTTTTTTTGGAGTAAAAAAAACACAGATGTCTGATAGTTATCAATGCTGCTATTCATATTTCCCCACTTGCACTACTTCAGTCACTTGGTCACCCAGAAAGTCAATCCCCCTCTCTGTCCCATGCTTCTTACCATGTGGATATTTCCTTGATTCGGTCCGTGCTTGTAGAGTATCAAGATGTCCATGCACCTTCAATCTTCTCGACTTCCCTGTACACATACATACTCAGTTCTGGCAAGTATGTATGTATTTTCAATGGGGTGCAAGGACAAAGCTGCTGCCAGACAGCTGGGACAGTAGCTTAAGGCCTCATGCACACGACCGTTCCATTTTTTGCGGTCCGCAAATTGCAAATCCGCAAAACACGGAAGCCGCCAGTGTGCCTTTCACAATTTGCCGAAAGGAACAGGCGGCCCATTGTAAAAATGCCTATTCTTGTCTGCAAAATGATCCAGGAATAGGACATGTTATATTTTTTTCGCAGGGCCACGGAACAGAGCATGAGGCCTAACTCACATTAGAGCAATCAGATTAAAATTCAATGTTCCCAAGCCTTTTCTTCCCAGTGTATTACTGTACTGAGGCGGCGGCACAAAGCGCACGGCGTCATAGCAACCAATGATGCCGTGTGTTCGTGCACTCAGCAGGACGGCAGGCCAGGTTTTCACGTATATGTGTAAGTGAGACCTAAGGGCTCGTTCACACGAACGTGTGATGCCAGTTGGTCCGTTAAAATCCACGTATATGTGAATGAGGCCTTAGTCAGCAACAGGCAAAAATTTCCTGTTACTAAGGGCTCGTTCACATGAACGTGTGAAGCCCATGCACGTGCTGTGGACCGGAAATTGCGGTCCGCAATGCACGGGCACCGTCCGTGGGGCAGGCACATGTGGATCGCAGACCCATTCACTTGAATGAGTCTGTGATCCTTCCGTTCCGCAAAAAGATAGAGCAAGTTCTATCTTTTTGCGGTGCGGAAGCATGGAACGGAACCCCAGAAAGCACTCCGTAGTGCTCCATTCCGTTCTTAAGTTCTGCATCTCCGGATTTGCGGATCCATTGAAATGAATAGGTCCGCATCCGTGATGCAGAATGGCCATGGAACGGTGATGCAGAATGGCCATGGACCACAAATACAGTCCGCAATATGGCAATGGGTATCACACGTTTGTGTGAACGAGCCCTTAGACTCTTGAGAATTATTAATGCACAGAGAATACAAGTATTTACTGAAAGAGACATAATAAGAGAGGTGCCAGGTCTTCTCTAAGTTCAGTTCATTGTCATTCATTTCTTATTTCTAAAACATACACCCACATCACTTCCACACACGTGCAGTGCTCTAATGTGTTAAATACCAAATATCTTCAATGGCAGGCTAGAGGTTTCCTACTCCTGCTCCACTTCCCACATTTGATTCTAACAAACATAATAGATCCTATAGTTTTGTGCTCATATAAGTAATCACTAAAAGTTATTTTGTTACTTAGCCATTTAATTATTGAGATAAGATGCAGGGTCCACTGCAAAACCTATTCAGTTTCACAGTGTGTAAACAGCATATTCTCAGAGGCTACTGTCAGGGGTGTAACTATAGGGGGTGCAGAGGTAGGAGTCGCTACCAGACCCAGGAGCCTGAGGGGGCCCAAAGACCCTTGTGCAGCATAAGAAGACAGCAGTATTATATATATATATATATATATATATATATATAAGTGCATGCTGGAGGCTGGAGGGAAGGGGTTAGGTCAAGAGTTTGGCAAGAAGGGAATCAATTTTTGCCTCAGGCTCCATGAAGGCTATGTGCCTCTCTGCCCCTGGCCACAAAGCACTGAGGGAAGGCGGGACCCAGCTCAACTCTTGCATCAGGGCTCATGAGCTTTTAGCTATGCCCCTGGCTTCTGTATAGATGTATTGTCCTATGTGACTCCTGGCCCCCCCACGGTCAACTATTAGAAGAGATAGCAGCGCTCGTGATGGCGCTGCTTCCGCTTTAAAATTACCTGCGTTTGGTCTCGCTTGGAGAGGTGGTGCAGTGTAATTACAATGCTGTCCACTTCAAGTGAATGTATGGTAAATACATTGCAATGTCAGTGCAAAGAAAGTAGCACACAGTAGTAGTTTTGAAGTGGTAGCAGTGCTTACATGAATGCCGCTACCTATTCAAACAGCCCATCAGTGGAAGCACCAGGAATCGGAGACCAGCAGATCTGATATTGATGACCTATCCTGACTCATCACACTCCACAACCCTTTTAAAGAGGACCTTTAACTAGTTTAAAAACTAAAAACTAACTATATCAGTGGGCAGAGCGGTGCCCAGGGGTCCCCCTGCACTTACTAGTATTTCTGGGCGCCGCTCCATTCGCCCGGTATAGGCTCCGGTGTCTGCAGCTCCCTCTGTTGTACTGGGCGGAGTTTTTGTATTAGGGTTGTCCCTTGCTGCAGCGCTGGCCAATCTTAGCGCACAGCTCATAGTCTGGGACTCCCAGGCTATGAGCTGTGCGCTGCGATTGGCCAGCGCTGCAGCAAGGGACAACCCTAATACAAAAACTCTGCCCAGTACAACAGAGGGAGCTGCAGACACCGGAGCCTATACCGGGCGAATGGAGCGGCGCCCAGAAATACTAGTAAGTGCAGGGGGACCCCTGGGCACCGCTCTGCCCACTGATATAGTTAGTTTTTAGTTTTTAAACTAGTGAAAGGTCCTCTTTAAAGGGAATGTGCCATCAGAAAATTTCCTATTGTTTATTTATAAAGAATATTTGATAATGTTATTTAAAATTTTCCATGTCAATATCTATATTTAGAAAGTAATGATAAAAATCCTGCAGTTTTTTCACTGGCCACTATGCCTAATAATAGGCGCCCTTTCTTGGTCTGTACAGATCATTTTATTTCAGTTACCTGCTTAGGTCAGGTTCACATCTACATTGTGTACTCCAGCACTGTAATCCAGTCACTGTATCCTGCTACACGCAAAAATTTTTGTCCGGCCTAAAGTCGTCATATATGCCAGAAACCATTAGATTACTCCTGGGTCCCATTACAGTGAATGGCTATCCGGCGGTGCATGGTGGTATCCATCTATGCTGGACACCATGAACTCCAGCGGTCTGTTCCCCAGCTGGAACAGACTGCCGGAATTCCCAATGCATATGTGAACCCAGCCTTAACTGTCCTTCTATTCCTGTCTGTAGTTATACAACCTCTGTGTATAGATAAGATAGGATCCACCATTCACAGTAGATTAGTGGTCCTCAGGGCCCACCTACCAGTCATGTTTTAAAAAATGTCTTAGTATTGAGCAGGTGATATAATTAGTGTCAATGCCTCAGGACTTACCACAGGTATCGATTCTGTGGGATACTCTCAAATCATGACCGACAGGTGGGCTCCGAGGACTGGAGTTGGGGAACACTCCTTAAGGCCTCTTGCACACGAACGTTTTTTTTCCCCATTTACGTTCGTTTTCTTGCATTCCGTAAACGGACCGTATACACAACCATTCATTTCAATGGATCAGCAAAAAAAAAACGGAAGGTACTCCATATGCCTTCCGTTTCCATATTCCCGTTCTGTTCAAAGATAGAACATGTCCTATTATTGCCCGCAAATCACATTCTGTAGCTCTATTCAAGTCAATGGTTCCGCAAAAAAAAAACTGAATGCATACAGAATTTTTTTTTTTTTTATGTACTTACTGTTTAAACATTATTGTATGCTTCCGTTTCCATTTGCAATCCGCAAAAAAACAGATCACAAACGGAAACCCAACGGAAAAACGGAACGGCAAAACAGAACGGAAACGGGAATGCTACTGAAACAAAAAGCTGAACAACAGATCCGTGAAAGACGGATTATAAAATACAGAAAAAGCCTCATGGTCGTGTGCAAGAGGCCTAATGCTGTTAAGAACAGCTTAGGGAAGATGTGAGCCCAATAATCATGTTAAAAAAACACAGTTTGGAAAAAAGGATATGTGTCGCTATCTGGTTTTAACTGGTAGATAACATTTTTGGTGACAAATTTCCTTTAGGTGAAAGACTACAGTGATCTAGCGTTCTAGCACATGTGACTGCCGAGAGCAGTGGATGGCCACAGTGGTCAGTAGTGTTGAGCGAATCGAAGTATGCAAAGCAAAATTCGATCTAAAGTTTAGGAAAATTTGATTCACCACAAAGCTGAATTTCATCGCACTTCATGGTAACGAATCGATTTTTCCTAAAATTATGTCTGAAAATAACTAAAAAATTACTCACTTCATCTATTTGATCATTTAGGGGCTGTCTGCTGCGTCTTGATTGAAGAAAACCTGACAAAGTGTGAAGACGTCACCATATGATCGTGCTCGCCACACACTGTGACGTCATCACAAATAACGTCACCACACCTGCCAACAACTTGATCGTCATGCTCACCACAGGTCCTTTGGCGGGTTTTCTTCAATCAAGATGGAGCGGACGGCCTCACTGCGAGCAAGTGGATGAGGTGAGTATCATTTTTTTTTTTAACCCCTGATTAACCCCCTGAACACCTGATGTCTCAGATGCCACAATCAATGTTGAATGCGGCATCTGAGGGATTAAATGGTGGGGGTGGTGCGATTGCCATTCCCCGTCATTGTGTCCGTCGCATACAATGAAAAACGTTGGGTGACAGTAATTTGTAACAAATTTGTGATAAATTTCAGCTAAGCTGCCTAATCGAGTTTTCCAAAACTTCGCACATCACTAGTGGTCATCTAGTGTCAACTCGTAGATCAGACAACTTCTTCAACTGGGCAGAACTAAACTGTGTAATGATGGAAAATAAATTACTAAAGAAAAGCTTCTTTCAGTGCTTTCACTGCTGGTTTATATGCAGTTTATCACTTAGCATGCAGGGCAAGCATGGTTTAATGTATTATATGAAATTTTGGATATTGTAGACCTACTAAAGTAGGCTGAAGTAGCTTCAACTGCTTTGTATGTCAATACTGTAATGCAAGTGGTACAAATGTTGGTCTGTTTCCTTCCTGAAACATCTTTTTATTTACTTCATCTGAGAATGGGGGTCTCTGAGGTTACAGCTAAGTCATCATTTTTTCATGCATTCATTTTACTTTTGTCAGTTAAAACTACAAAGTAAACCCACCAAAAAGAGGTCTCATCTCGTTTACCTGTTCCCAACTGAAGCAAGAGATATGTGGCAGTTTCCTTCACCACAGTACTAAATTTAGAAGCCTGTAGCTGCGGCTTTCTGCTTTTTATGTAAAAACAACACACCTTGCACTCTAATTCCTCTTACCACCCACATCAACGGTCACATGTCACAATAGCAACACATTTTCCACAAGAGAAATATGCCATGCCTTAAGTGTGCCATTTATTGCTGAGTTTTACTTTGTGAAGTATAGTTTTTGCAACTCCCATACCTTAACACATACGCCATATAACACAGATAAACTGAAAAGTACAAGAGAAACTATTGAACAGTAATTTACTGTCTGCAGACCTATTAATAACTCAAATCTCTTCTGCTTTAGACAAATGATTAAAAAATAATCATTTAAAAGCTGAGAAATGTAACCAACTATCTCAACAGTCCAGACATGGAACAATTTAAGCTTTTGACAGCCATTCTACTTGTAGCTAAACATTTCTCATAAAGTGATGTCCCTTGCAGGTGTAAAGGGGTCACTAGTCCCAGCGATTTGGGCAAAGAAGGTACCATTTGCTGGGACATACACAATCTCAAGAGTGACAAGGCCACCGTCAAAATCTGAATTAGTCATAACTTTTTGAATGAATACTGACTAAACTAAACTTCTAAAACACTACTAAAATGTGCATGTACAGAACTTCACCGAATACAATGAAGCTGTAGGACAAGCTTGATGTAATGAGTGCTCAGGTAGGCTGCAAAGAAGTTTGTCCACATCGTTATTCCTGCCAATGCTCATATACATTGTGTTATCAGAAAAAGCAGTGGCTTGTTCTGAGCAAGTGCCCCAAAATTGCCCTTTTTTAGGGAGCAACAGTTCATTATGGAACCTCACAGGCAAGGCAGATGTGCAACCATTTAAGGTTAGTAGAAGTGTCAGTAGGAGGAGTAACAGCTGTACTGCAGTACAGTATGAAACACAATGAGATGGCACACAGTGGCAGTTATATCATTGGGACGGTGATAAAAAGCCACTGTCAGCATTGACAGATAGAATCTCAGGCGGAAATATGTGAAAATCCTCACCGATCCATGTGGTCCTGATTCATTTTCGTAAAAATAAAATCTTTTGACACTTGCACAGGACAATTTTGCTTGCTTTGGTGTAACGCATCCTCTCTGATATGACACACAGCTTGCACACAAGCTAATTGCTAGTTTTATTATATCCACATATTCAGTAGTTTTCTCATGGCCACACATTCCGTTATGGATGTGATGGCAGGAGGAGGAGTCTGAGTAGGAGAAGAAACAGCTGATGATGATGATAAGGACACTGTAGTGCTTGGGGATGTTGCCTGAATGCCACAAAGAAGACAGGGAAAATCAGTACAGATCAATGCTGGCCACGAAGTGCATTTCTTTGTAAGTAGCAGGTGCAATGATGCCCCCACCCCCCATCATTGGACCCCTTAGATGCCACATTCATCACTAATCACGGCATCTTAGATAAAAAAAAAATAGGGCTTTCAGGGGTCAATTGGTTAAAAAATTCTAATTCCTTATCTATTTGTGGACGAAGAGGCCACCACGACCATCTTCATTGAAGATCCTGCTCAAAATCTCATGCGGCGCGCCATCATGCTGTCCAACGTGGTAACATGATACCTCACCGCACACAAGATTACACGCAGGATCTGCAAGCAAGATACAGCCTCTTTGAGCTCAAATGGATGAGGTGAATATGATGTTTTTTTTACCGCCATTTCAGTGAAAAAAAATAAAACATTTCCACGAAGCACAAGGAAATTCGGCTTCACAGCGAATCAAATTTTTCCAGAAATTTGGATCGAAGTCCACTTCAGATACTTTGATTCGCTCAACACTGCTGGCCACTGGATGTGCCATCGCATGTGCTGCTACGTACCTTTGTTTGTATTTGAATACCCATAGCTTATTTTCATCCTGCAGATCTTACAAATGGCAGTGGTTTTTGTTGCCGGCCTTGCGGAGAAGAACTTCCATATGGGAGATACACAAAAAAAAAAAAGACTGAAAGACTCAAAGCTAAATGTATGCTAATAGAGGTGCTGGATAGAAATGAGCGAATCGAAGTTGACAAATTGGAATTTGATCCACATTTCAGGAAAAATTTGATTCGCACTTAATCCAAATTTCCTCACGCTTTGTGTTAACGAAAATGGCTGCTGCACGTGATAAGACTTGGAGCAAAGAACTCTTGGAAATGAGGGATTACCCACAATGCCATGGAGCCAATAAGCAGCCAGCTAGCCAGCCCCTGTGATGTCTCAGCCCTATAAATAGCCTCAGCCATTTTCCAGTGCACTTAGTGCAGGGAGAGAGACATCAGCAGGTGCTATGGACAGTTCTAGGAAAGACTTAATTGTGCTGAAAAAAACAATTTACAAGTTCAGGGGAAGATTATTCAAGGTGTAGGGAAAGGATAGGGAGGCTTACTCTACACTATAAAAGGAGAACAGGGTCCAATAGAAGAGTGTACAGCCTGGGTAATAGGAGCGATTCTATTACACCTTGCTACACTAATTGGGGATCCAAATTGGTGTTATATTGCGGCTTTTAGGTTGTTTGCACTATATGATACATCACTAATTCCAGCAAACCTTGCTTGTGCTTGTAAATTCTGTGTGATACAGGCATTTATGCAATGTATTAATAGGAAGATACGTACGTCCCATAAGCCGTTCTGTGTTGATTTTACCTTGCTTTGCTTTTTTTTTGGGGGGTGGGTGTATTAATACAAAAAAAGAAAAAGAAAAAAATATGTCATAATTGCCGTTCAGCTGTGAAGTTACATTGTACTACAGCCATTTTACAGGGTGTATTAATAGGAAAGATATGTATGTCCTATTAGCCGTTCTGCGTTGATTTATTTTACTTTTTTTGGGGGGTGTATTATTAGGAATAAAAAAAAGAAATATATGTCATAAGTGCCATTTAGCGACGAAGTTAGATTGTGCTACAGCCATTTACGTGGTGTATTAAAAGGAAATATACGTACGTCCTATTAGCCGTTCTGTGGTAAATTGTTATTTTTCTTTTTTTGGGGTGTAGAAATAGGAAAAGGAATACGTCTTAATTGCCGTTCTTTGGTAAAGTTGCATTGTACTACAACCATTTACGTGGTGCATTAAAAGGAAATATACGTACTTCTCATTAGCTGTTCTTACGTGAATTGTGATTTTTTTTTGTTTGAGTTTTAGCAATACTAATGGATTACTGACAAAATGCTGAACGAGTGAAGGCGGATGCTCAATAGACAGGATCCGTTTTGTGGGGGTTATTGTTCTTACGGCTCAGAGGAAGGGCAATATAATCAGGGAAGTCAACACAATCTTACTGCTGACACCCTCTCCACTCTGTCGGGGGGCTCTACTTGTATAAGCGTTTAATAGAACAGGTTCTATAGACATCTATGTGGAATCAGCTGACGAAGGTGTAAAAGGAGTGTGCTTCTTCTTGACGCTTACATCGACCTGTAAGGCTGAGTCAGGGCCTGTGCAAGGATTTTTGCCAACACAAGCGAAGCTACATTTTGGCGCCCCCCCCCCCCCCTACAGCTCACCTGGCCCTGGTCCCGTCTGCAGAAGCTGGATACCACTCCTTTGTGTGGTCCTGGTATCTTCTCTCTGGTACAGACAATCGCTGGTTTGAGGACCGTATTTTTCGCCCTCTAAGACACACCTAGGTTTTAGAGAAGGATAATAATAAAAAATATTTTCCATTACACCTCGGGTCAGACCAGCAATCAGACCCCAATGTTAAACAGACCTCAGATCAGACCCCCAATGCCTCAGATCAGACCCCATGTCAGCCATCAGCCCCCCATGTCAGCCATCATGCCGTCATGTCAGCCATTAGCCCCCATGTCAGCCATCAGCCCCCATCCATCATGCCCCCATGTAAGCCATCATGCCCCCATGTAAGCCATCATGCCCCCATGTCATCCATCAGCCCCACATGTCACATTTCTCCCCCTCCATGTCAAATCACCCCCCTATGTCACATCAGCCCTCTATGTCACATTTCTCCCCCTCCATGTCACATTTTTCCGCCCTCCCCCAGGGTGCGCCCTAAGGCAGCCGCTTGGTCTGCCTTATGGTAGCACCGGCCCTGGGCTGAGTTCACATTTTAGTTATTTGGTCAGTTTTGATCTCATAACTGCCCAAATAAGTGAAGTGTGCAGTGATTCTAAGAGCGACACCTGTCATCTGCATGTCATACTGACTCACAATATTACTTCACTACCACGGCAAACCCCTATGTATGCGTGTTACTGCAAGGCACAGTGTTTTACACCACTATACAGGCTCTCTGCATCAAGGAAATAGTTGTTTTTTAACACGATTCACCGCAAATAAATTCAGATCAAATTTAACCTTTTCAGAAAATTCAGCGAAAAGACCAAATCGAATTTTTGATAAATTCGACAATTTCTAGTGCTGGAATTACTTGAATAGAGCAAGTTAAATTTTTTTGCGGTGCGGAGTCAGGAACAGAAACACCACGGAAGTGCTTCCGTAGTGCTTCCGTGGGGTTTCGATCTGTGCTTCCATTCTGCATCTCCGTGACTGCGGACCCATTCAAGTGAATGGGATAGCATCCATGATGCGGAGTGCACACGGGCCGGTGCCTGTGTATTGCGGATCCACCGTATGCGGGCCGCAATACAGTTACGGAACCACAATGGCCGTGTGAACAAGCCTTTACAAGAAGCTTTCCCCTTACGAGCTGCACTACCCTCATTGTAAAACACACATACAATCCAATACTTTCCCTCTCTGATAAAACCTTGAGTTTTCTACCTAGTAATTCAATCTAGTTAACTAAATACGGTATATCCCTAAACTATCCTTGAAACATATAACATGGTTACAATGGAAAATAAATGAATCTGTAAGACGGAAATCAAAACGGAAACCTCTAGAGGCATTCCGTTTTGATCCGTCATAATGGAAGTATATGGGCAAGCATAACGGATCCATCTGGTTTCTGTTATGCTGGATGGAAAACAAAGTTCTGTCAGGACACATAGCACACTTGTCCTCTCACATGCCAGGATGAACTCAGAATGCACAGAGCTGAAGGACCTGACAATATCCTGTCCCCGATTTGCTCACAGACTGTCAGACATTCAGAGTGGCTCCCCCCCCCCCCCCCGGGGACATGTAACTTCAATCTTCATCCTCCTTGCCCAGTGTCTTTTCACAGTAAAATAGCAAGCGTCATTTTTCACAATTCATCTAAAGTGAATTGATTTGCTTATCTTTAGTGTGCACCAAACTTCAGATTTCACGGGTGAAAAATGATGGTGGTAAAAAATGTTATGGTAAAGTTATTGAGACAGCGAATGTTATTTAAGTCTCTATAGTTGAAACATTGGTTTGAAATATGTACAGTTTTGAAATGTGTTTGGGTTGAAATATTTGGGTTTTTCCCAATATCAGCTAAATATTAGGAATGACCACAATTTGTGGATATAATATCAAAGGTTTATTTGCAATAAATTGGTAACACTTTTATAGTGTTTAGAAATGTACTTTTGTGTTGTAGAATACGGCCATATAATTATTTTGTTTTCTAGATTCATCTAGATTTTTTATGGTAACGTTTATTTTTCAGTAGTCTGCCTGATTCTTCTTTCAATGATGTTATACACTTCCTCATCATTACCTTTATTGCTGCTCCAAGTCAATGGACATGGAGGTTGATATTTTCTTCTCTGTATCGGCACTTGTATTCTGCACTTTCCTTTTATCACCACACTATAGAGTGTCATAGAAGTCCCATGAGTCTGCCCACTATTCATTTCCTATTTTAGGCTATTGTTTCACTTTATGCACAGGATTTTGCCAAAGAATCTAAGATAAGACTTTAAGACTGCAATATTTAGAGATGAGCGAATCAAAGCTGGCAAAGTGGAATTCAATCTGAATTTCAAGAATTATTCGATTTGCACCGAATCCGAATTTCCTCCGCTTCGTGGTAATGAATCACACTTTTTCCTAAAATGGCTGCGGCACATGTTAGGACATGGAGCAAGGAACTCTGGGAACGAAGGGTCACGCACAATGCCATGCATGCAGCCAATCAGCAGCCAGCTGCCCTGTAATGTCACAGCCCTATAAATAGCCTCAGCCTTCTTGGATTCAGCCATTTTCCAGTGTACTTAGTGCAGGGAGAGACGTTATCAGGCGCTAGAAACAGTGCTTGGAAAGACTTGAAAACGTATATTTTGCTCAATAGAAGTTCAGGGAAAGAGCATTAGAAGTGTAGGGAAAGGATAGGGAGGAATTATTCCACATTATAAAAGCAGAACAGGGTCCAATAGGGGAGTGTACAGCCTGGGTAATAGGAACAATCCTATTACACCTTGCTGCACTGACTGCGGATTCAAATTGCTATTATACTGCTGCTTTCAGGTTTACAATAGATGATATCTCTGTAATTCCAGCAAACCGTTCTTGTTATTGGGGTATTATTAGCCCTTGTGCAGTGCAGTTATATATATGTTCTGTCTTGTATGAGTGGGGGGGGGGGACTTATTAGCCGTTGTGTGGTAAAGTGAGAAAATTAAAGCCCTTTTTGGCGTGTATTAGTGGGGGGAAAATGGGGCTTATTAGCCGTCGTGTATTAACGGCAAAAAATTAAAAATTATTTGCCGTTCACGTCCACAGTTATATGTTCTAAAACCTTTTTTTGTTGTGTATTAGTGGGGAAAAAAGAAAAAGGGCTTATTAGCCATTGTGTGGTGAAGTGAGAAAAATAAAGCCATTTTTGGCATGTACTAGTGGGGAAAAAATGGGGCTTATTAGCCGTTGTGTGGTGAAGTGAAAAAATTGCAGCCCTTTTTGGCGTGTATTAGTGAAAAAAAGAGTATTATTTGCCGTTCACGGCCGCAGTAATATGTTCTAAAGCCTTTTTGTTGTTGTGAATCAGTGGGGGGAGGGGCTTATGAGCCGTTGTGTGGTGAAGTGAGAAAATTACAGCCCTTTTTGGCATGTATTAATTTCCTTTTTATTTACTTATTTGATCTAACGGTATGTCAAAAAGAGAAGTGACAGGCCCTGCTCAGGGGAGGAGTACAGGCCTAAATGTTTCTGGCGTCGACTCAGGTCGTTAGCAGCAGAGTTAGGGGGGAGCTCGCAGAAGTGGTCACTTCGAGAGGCCTGAGCTCCCAGTGTCAGCTAGCGGTCGTGTCTTGACCAGCTACACAGCGGTTCTTGAATGGTTGACTTGGTCATCCACTTTGTCCCAAGTGACATCAGACACCCCCAGCCAAAAGTCGTGGGTTTGTCAGACCCTTAGTTGGCATGGCCCGGGAGCAGGCCCTGTGCCCTCACCTGTCCTCAACCTGCCTCTGTCCTTTTCTGTTCCCTTAGCCAGAGAAGTACTATATGCTGTGGGCTCAACTCCACTTTAAAGTGAGGACAAGCTACTAGAGTACAGTCAGCAGCTACTGCCCAGCCAAGATCCAGAGGAGACATCCGCGGGCAAGTATTGATGAGGAGAGTGGCGTGGGAGCTGGTGTTGCAAGCGATCAGGCTCCTGGCTCAGAGACCATTGGGGAGGACATCAGTGACGTGCAGACAGTACTCGATGATGATGCAGTCAATCGCAATTGGGAGCCGGGTGACGAAGGGGCTTCATCATCAGGAGAGGAGGGTGGCAGCTTGTGCGTGAGGCAGTGGTGGAGCCAGCAAGTCAGTAGCGTGGCCAGGAGTCAGCAGGGTGGCAGCAGTGGGAAGTCAGGAGCCAAACGTGCCCAAGGTAGACCACCCACTTAGCAGGAGCCTACCAGCCCGGAAAGTAGTGGTGCAGGGGTTCACGGAGGCAGTGGCGGTAGAAGTCAGTCAGTGCGGAGAGTTGGGGGTAAAATCACCTACTCTGCTTTTTTTTGTTGAGCCTCCGGGGGAGGTGAACATGGTCATTTGTTGAATTTGTGAGCAGAAGGTGAAGCGTGGCCAGAGTGCCAATGTTGGCACCACGGCCCTGCTTCAACATATGCAGCGTCATCATAAAGTGGCCTGGGAGAACCGTGGCTCAAATATGGTGGTCCTGCCTGCCGCAGCAGCTGCTGCATCACGCAGTGGCACGCACCTGATTTCAGGCAATCAAGGCTCCACCACCTCAGCCAAAGGAAGCTGTCTGTCCCTCCCATCATCTGCTGGTCCTGATGCTCCTGCTCCGCCTAGTCAGTCATTCTGTCAGCAATCGATCACCGAAGCGATTGCCAAGAGACAACATTATGCGTGCACTCATCCAACGGCGCAGAAGCTGAACGTGCTCCTGGCAAAGTTGCTGGTACCGCAGTCCCTCCCTTTCCAAGTGGTGGACTCTGCACCTTTCAGAGAACTGATGGCTTGTTCCGACCTCCACCTTCTCACGCTGTTGGTCCTGCAACAATGTCCGCCTCTGCCTCCTCATCGCCCACCTTGTCCTCAGCCTCCACTGCAGGGACAATTTACAGTGCCCCCATGTGCAGGGCACGGTGGTGTCAGGCTATTCTTCATCTAGTTTGCCTCGGCGAACAGAGTCACACAGGGGAGGAACTACTCTGCGTCCTTCATCAAGAAATCTAATTCTGGCTTTCTCCGTGAAAAATCTATATCGGAACCATGGTGACCAACAATAGGAAGAACATGGTGTCAGCGCTGCATCAAGGTGGGCTGAGCCATGCGCCCTGTATGGCACACGTGTCCAATCTGGTTGTCAAGCGTTTCCTTTCCAAGTCTTCCACCCATCTGCAAGACATCCTAAAAATGGCTAGGAAAATTTGCATGCACTTCAGCCACTCATACACCACCAAGCACACCCACCTTGAGCTACATTGACAGGATGGTGTCCACTAGTATATGCTGATATGTAACGTTTCCACCCGTTGGAATTCCACCCTCCATATGTTGGACCGACTGTACGAACAGAGAAAGGCCATAAACAATTTCTTGATGATACAGGCGGACAGAGGTATTCCCCTGTGTAACTTCGAAGTTAGCCAGTGGCAGCTCATGTGTGACACCTGCCATTTGCTCGTGTCTTTTGAGGAGGCCACTTTATTTGTCAATCGCCAGGACTGTGGGACGAACAACGTCATACCACTCATTCATATCCTGGAAAACATGCTGGTAAATCTGGCTGGTCAGGGGACTGGAGACGTGGGATCTACATCTCATGGCCACACGAGCCCTGTGGGGGGTGAACTGGAGGAGGACATTGGAGAACAAGAAATGTGTAGTGAAATTGGTGTTTTTTCTACACAGGTGACAGGAGAGGAGGAGCAGGCGGAGGAGCAAGAGTGAGATAAGGAAGACGAGGTAGATGACTCAGACACACTGTGGCAGTATGCAGTTGAGATAGAGGCAGGGAGTCCCTCCGAGTCACTTGCACAAATGGCCCAATGCATGCTCACTTGCTTGTGTAGTGACAGCCAAATTGTCACCATTCGGCAGAGGCAGGGACCATAGTTACCCCAAGGAGAACTCGCCTGTCCACAGAAAATGTGGAGAGCCTGACCTTTGTCAAGATTAATCAGTCGTGAATCAGCCAAGATTTCCACCTACTAATGCCTGATTCATCACATTAGATCATCCATGCGACCTCACCCAAACATTGACAAAAAAGACTGGTTTCTTCTGGCTACCTGCCTCAGCTACTATTTTGCTGCTGCCACACGCCTGATGCCACACATCTGATGCCAAATGCTCCTTCTTATACCCACCATCATCAGCGGGCACTGTTAGTGCCACCCACCTCCCCACTATATAACCTTGCCACTCTGTGGTCTCCTGATGCTGCTGCTGCTACCTCAACACTATGTCACCTTGCCACTTTGTGGTCTCCTGATGCTGCTGCCACCTCCACACTATATCACCTTGCCACTCTGTGGTCTCCTGAGGCTGCTGCTACGTCAACACTATGTCCCCTTGCCACTCTGTGGTCTCCTAATGCTGCTGCTGCCACCTCCACACTGTCACCTTGCCACTCTGTGGCCTCCTCATGCTGCTGCTGCCACCCTCCCACTATGTCACGTTGCCACTCTGTGGTCTCCAGATGCTGCTGCTACCTTAACACTACATCACCTTGTCACTCTGTGGTATTCTGATGGTGCTGCCACCTCCACACTATGTCACCTTGCCACTCTGTGGTCTCCTGATGCTGCTGCCACCTCCACACTATTTCATTGGGCCACTCTGTGGACTTCTCATGCTGTTCCTACCCTCTCCACTTCATGACTGGGCCACAATTTGCCTTTTTGGCCTGGTTGACATCATCACTTATTTGACCCTTCTTCTGATTTGTCAGAAGGAAGGAAAAATGAGACACTGTCTGTGTAGCAGCTGTAAGGTCTGTATGTTCCCATGAGAATTGGCTTATGATTTGGTAGCAAAAGCAGGAGTGGGTACAAAACACGGAAGACATGCAAGTATTCAATTCACGTTTCATCTCTGTTTTGGATCAACTTCTGTTTTTTTTTTGGCATTAGCAATACTGATGGATTACTGACCATATGCTGACCGAGTGACGACGGATGCTCAACAGACAGGATCCGTTTTTGGGGGGTTATTGTTCTGACAGATCAGAGGAAGGGCAAAATAATTAGTGACTTTAATACAAACTTACTGCTGACTCCCTCTCCACTCTGTCGGGGGGCTCTACTTGTATAAGAATTTAATAGAACAGGTTTTGTAGACATCTATGTGGAATCAGCTGAGGACAGTGTAAAAGAAGTGCACTCTTTCATGCTATAATAGGATCTTGGGTCTCTGCACGATTCTTTATATCTGAAGCCAACATCGATCTGTAAGGCTGAGTTCACACTTGAGTTATTTGGTCAGTTTTGGTGCCGTAACTGCCCAAAAAAATGAAGTGTGCAGTGATTCTAAGAGTGACGCCTGTCATCTGCATGTCATACTGACTCACAGTATTGCAGACTCACTATGCGTGTTGCTGCAAGGCACAGTGTTCTACACCACTCTGCAGCCAGGAAATAGCTGTTTTTTAACGTGATTCGCCACTAATTAATTCAGATCGAATAAAATCTTTTCTGAAAATTCGACAAACCAACCAAATCGCATTTTTGAAAAATTCACTCATCTCTAGGCATAATCATTTCTTACAATGAATTTTGCTTCGTAGCTCACAGAATTGTACAGCAGCCATGTATAATATTGATATATCATATGTAGAACCATACCTATATCCTGTAATTTCAAAAGTGCATATATGCATTCCCACTAATCAAAACCCATCCAAGTAAGTCTCAAAATAATAATCTATATCATATAAACATAAACCTACTTCCAACCCATCCTATATATCCCCCCACTCCATAGACAATGGAAAGAGACAGCGAGCATTCACAAGCGTGTATGAACTTTGCTTGCACAGGAATGCACTCACAGATCTATAGTTACGGTAGTTCTCTCATAAGAAGGGCAACATAAAAGCATCATCGACAGTACATGTCCCACTTAGCAGGGCCAGCAACATTCCCTTCCTTGCCTTATACCAAGGGTTTTTATTCAGCAAGTTGGGACTCCCTGGCACCAGCAATGTAATAGCAGGTTCGTTCAAGCCTATTAAGTTGCATGTGTACAATTCCCCCCCGCCCTTCCCCCCCACAGTCAACACTCAGGGATGCACTGTATCCTCTAACATTGCCATGATTTGGGAATGCAGATGTGATGGGTTCCAACTTTGTAAACACCACTTGCACTTGCTCGTGGGGATGAGCAGTAGTCAGGTCATGTGTATCATAGTAACATATGTATTTGCAGTGGCATAATTATTGATACTGAATGACTATTCAGATCTTTGCACTGTATACATATTGTCATAATCTCCTTATATATTACTAAATTGGTATATAAAAATATGTAATATTGAGATAATGTAAATAATAATGTAATAAACAGGTTTTTAACGGAAAAGTGTCAACATATTTTTTTTTACTGCCAGTTAAAACCAGATAGTAGCAGCACTTTTTTTCTCATTTATTTATTTTCTGATTGCAGATTTTTTTTCTATTCTAAACATTATGGGGGCAGTCATCTTGCATGAGCTCTTCTTAAAGGGGTTGTCCAGGTTCAGAGCTGAACCTGGACAGCCCTCCATTTCCCCCCCGGCAGCCCCCCTGACATGAGCATCGGAGCAGTTCATGCTCCGATGCTCTCCTTTGCCCTGCGCTAAATCGCGCAGGGCAAAGGCATTTTTCTGAGTTCCGGTGACGTACCGGGGCTCTCTATGGGGCTGACAGGAACCCCGGTGACGTCACCGGCACTGATGGGCGGGATTTGGCTCTGCCCTAGCCAGTAAAACGGCTAGGGCAGAGCTAAAGCCCGCCCCTCAGAGCCGGTGACGTCACCGAACACACTGCTGGGCGGAAGTTACCGCCCGGCAGTGTGTTATTGTAAACACAAGAGCCTGTGCCCTGCGCGATCTAGCGCAGGGCACAGGAGCGCATCGGAGCATGAGATGCTCCGATGCCAGGCTCAGGAGGGCTGCCGGGGTGAAAATAAGGGTATGTCCGGATTCAGCTCTGAACCCGGACAACCCCTTTAACAGTATTTACACAGCATTTAAAAAAAATAGCTTTACAGCAGCCACCTGGGCCATAGACACAATGGTCAGGAGGGGACTTCATAGACTTCTTCTATGTGAGAGTTTTCTAGGCATGTGCAGGGGTCATGTGCAATGAAAGAATAGATAAGCTATGACAATCACCTATTGTGAATGGTGGATCCTGTCTTATCTGTCATTCTAATCCTGCCTGTTATGATATCACCTCTGTGTATAGATAAGCAGATAACTGCAGTAAAGTGATCTGTACAGACCAAAATGTGTAACCCATTGGTTGACTTAGTGGCCAGTGTGAAAACTGCATGCTTTTATTTTTTTTTTTTTTTTTTTTAATATAGTGACATGGAAAATTATAAATAGCATAATAAACAATAGGTTATTTTCTGATGACACATTTTCTTTAAGTTTTCATCTGCGTAGTCACACAGTATACAGTGCGCATATTTTACTTATTTTAATTATTAAAAATTGCATATGTCAATTCCATTTATAGTGGTGCTATCAATATTTAGTAGTTGTGTCTACCAATACTAAGTACACTGACTTCAAATAACTAGAGAGGTGTACATTAGATGTCTAGACTAGCCTGCTGTGCCTTTTTGTCCTAAGATAGAACAAATTGAAGGTAAATATGTTCAATTATATATTTGTATTCCATTTCATGCGTCTGCTAGACATCTCTGGTGAGTGATGTATATTAAAAATTAGTAGCTTCTTAATGGTAAGCTGCTTTAAAAGCTAGCACACCATAAATGTATTCTAAATTAATAAGGACTAATGAACAATACAATACAATGCACAATGCTGGTGCAATAGGCAGTGGGTGTGCACGAACCATGCCATTAATCCGGTGTAAGACCTCATGCACACAAACGTATTTTCTTTCCATGCTCGTTACGTTTTTGCGGACCGTATACAGAAACATTCATTTCAATGGGTCCACAAAAAAAACTGAAGTTACTCTGTGTGCATTCAGTTTCCGTAGAACATGTCCTAGTATTGTCCGCATTACGGACAAGGATAGGATTGTTCTATTTGGGGCCAGCTGTTCCGTTCCGCAAAATACGGACTGCACACAGATGTCATCTGTATTTTTTGAGAATCCATTTTTGCGGACCGCAAAATGCATACGGTTGTGTGCATGAGGCTTAACTTTGGGCAAAACCTAAGGCATTGTCCTAGCAGTTCACTGATATTCACCTTTTAACCCCTCCTTACACAGGGATGGACTTCACAGCAGGAGGCCAATCAGGTCTCTACCTCCTGGAATAGTCCTAGTATAGTTAGCAGCTGACCCACTAAAGTCAGAGATATCGATGCTAAGCATGGAAGGAGCAGAAAATACACGTAGTCAGGAGACAGGCCGGAATCAGGGCAGGCAGAGTTCTTGTGTATCCGTAAAACAAATCCAAGGACAGGGCAGGCAGCGAAGAGTCAAGTCGGTAAACAGGCAATGTTCGCACATGTGTAGAAAGACAGCAAAAGCACACCTTCACTAGAACTAGCAAGCACTAGAATCCCTAAAGCTCAGGGAAAGATGTAGAATCAACAGCCTTGTGTAAATAGGAGACCTGATAAACATTTTAGTCAGCAGCTGGACAGAGTGCAAGAGGGAAAGTTAAACTTTGTACTACCTCAGAGGAGTGCATAGTGTAGGGGCACAAACATGAACCCATTTCAGACAAAGTCTGCAGTGTCCTGATTATTGTACCTAGCATCTAGAATCAAATAACCAATAGCTGTCAGCTTTTTGGACAAAGGATAAACTGACTATAGTTTCCTGATTAGTGCGCATAGCATCCAGTATCAGCCAATCAATATCTGTTATCAGGAATGTCACCATTTGAGGATAATCTTTTAGAATGCAAAATGGATCATTATAAGGAATATTCCTAAAGGTCCTCTAAAACATTAGTGTATTGCCATAGCGAACCTGCCATTTTCATTGGGACTGTGAGATGGGGAACAGCTCTCATTGTTGAACACTGTGTGAATTAGTGATGGACGAACATCGGCTAACGCAAACGCAAACTCGCGTTCACGATCAAATGTTTGCGAATTGTGCATTCACGGTGGGCCCCATTCACTTTAATGGCAGGCGAACCTGGAAAACCTTCAGTTCATATTTGCAGCCACCAAATACTTACTAGAATTGCACAAATAGTCCCACAACATGGACAGTGACATACCAGAGGGGGATCAATGGCCAAAATTCCCACAAAAAATCTGTGTTTTAGTCAGGGGCCATTTTTATGCATCTTAAAGGGAAACTCTCAAAAATGTGCCATGCTGGAGCCAAGAAAAATTTTAGGCCATGGGAGTACAGGCCCCAAAAATTAGTCATTCACCTGACAGAAAAGAACAAGTGATTAGGTGGCTGGAGGTATATTAGGTGGTCAGTGAATAACAATTTTACTGTAGGCCAGTACAGGCCCCAAAAATGAGGCATTCACCTGACAGAAAAGAACTTGTGATGATGTGGCTGGAGGTACATTAGGCAGTCACTGGATTACATTTTTACTGTAGGCCACTGGAGTATAGGCCCCAAAAATTAGGCATTCACCTGACAGTAAAGGCCTTTCATGCCACTGTATGTACATAAGACAAGGACTATTCTTTGTTCTGGGTGGTGGCGGATATGTGTGGGATGGCATGAGGCAATTCATATAAATGTGCTCATCACAGGTGTTGAATTCCTCTGAGATCCATGCCTCATTAATTTTTAGAAATGTGAGGTAGTCCACACTGTCGTGAGCTAGGTGAGTACTCTTATCGTTCACGATCCCCCCTGCTACGCTGAACGTCAGTTCGGACAGGACACTCGACGAGGGGCAAGCCAAGAGTTCCATGGCCATTAACCTGATGTAGTCGGACAGCTGACGGTCTAGGCGTTCCCTGAGGCTGGATCCGGAGGGCGGCTCTCGATGGGTTGGCTGCAAGAATGATCACATTAGTGATGAGCGGCAGAGGCAATATTCGAATTCACAATATATCGCGAATAATTGGTAGAATATTTGTCATATATTCGCAAATTCAAGATTATTTTCTTGATCGCGAAAAATTGGCAATGTAATATTTGCGTAATGCGCGTGAAATATAGGCGTGGGTCACTATAGCTAATTTTTCAAGCTGCTAGAAGTTTCAAGAGACTGGAGAAAATCTTTTGCACGGCAGAACATTACAATAGATTTATATGCAGATAGAGTGCTCCAACAGATAGAGTGCTCCAATATATTCACAATTGCAAAATCGGCACTAATGATGCGAATATTTTGGCGCAATATGTGCAACTTCGCATTTTAACATGTCTGACTACTTATTAGTGATTGGTGCACTAAGTTTATAAGGCAGTAGATGGCAGGCTAGCAGTTCCGACAAGCCAGCTGTCAGCCGTTGGGCAAGAGGGTTATCCGGCATCATTAACTTTTTACACTCGAACATTTGGGCCGCGGAAGCCTGCCTTCTGCCAGATGAATGCGACGACAGCATGGTGGAAGGTGAGTGGAGGACAAATGGGAGGAGAAAGGAGGAAGGAGAAGAGGCAGGATATGGAGCACCGGGAGTGTGGCTTTGGTTCTGACAGCGTTGCTCCCACTGGGCTTGGTGATGGGAGGCCCAGGTGCCGTCTTAAGGAGGTCGTCCCTAGGTGAGTGTTGGGCTTACCTCTAATTATGCGTTGACAGCACAGGCTGCAGATGGCAACACTATTGTCAGCAGCTGACACATTAACAATTACCCATACTGCGGAGCCATGTGCCTGCATCCTGGGAGTGCAAGATGTAACCGTGCATGGTTGATGGCTCGCTCCAGATACATTTGCAGTCTGCTTTTTGCCTCCTTTGCACTGCAAGTTCTGCCTGCTTCTCCTCCTTCTCTTCCCTATCTGCTGCTCCGTCTCTCCCTCTGAACTCCCCTCCTCTTATGTGGGCACCCATGTGATGTCCAACGACACGTCATCATCGTGACCTTCACAACCACTGACATTAGAGATCTCAAAGTGTGCAGCAACAGCGGGGACCATCCTCCTTGGGCTGATCTTGGTAATGTCGTCAGACCGCTGGATGGCGGCTGTTGCTACCTTCTCTTCCTCATCTGATGCCAAGAATGGCTGCACATCAGTAAGGTCTGGAAATGGATGGGAAAATAATTCCTCTGACTCGAGTGGAGGGGCTATGGCGGTGGTGGTGGTGTCTTTGGGGGTGCACACAGCAGAGGGTGAGGAGGGTGCAGATACAGAGGATGAGGAGGGTGCAGAAGCAGAAGGCTTGACGTAATCACACGCACCTTGTCCAACTTTCCACTTAGGCTCTGGCTTGGTGCACCTGCCCAACCCCTACCACCCCTGCAAAACGGCCTGCCTCTTCCTCTGCCTGTCATTTTCAAAATGACCCCGTGCCAAAGTCCCTAGAGAAGAGCAGTATTTGTGGAAGCAGGTATATTGCAGACCTCAATCAGTATTTTGTGGAAGCAGGTATATCGCACCCCTCAATCAGTATCTTGTGGAAGCAGGTACCGTATATACTTGAGTATAAGCCGACCCGAATATAAGCCGAGGCCTCTAATTTTACCCCCAAAAAATGGGAAAAATTATTGACTTGAGTATATAACTAGGGTGGGAAATGCAGCATATGTGGGGGATCTGTGGAGGATGCTGTTATGTGGGGGATCTGTGGAGGACAGTGTTATGGGGGATCTGTGGAGGACACTTATGGGGACCTGTGGATGGCACTGTTATGGGGTGGATCTGTGGAGGACGCTGTTATGGTGTGGATCTGTGGAGGACGCTGTTATAGGGGATATGTGCTATGACACATAGGGCCATGAGGGGGGGGCAGCATAAGACATATAGCATCTTATGCTGGTCCCCCTCATGGCCCTATGTGTCCCCTCATGTGTCCTAAACTGAGCACATAACTGGCTTTGTGTGTAAAGTAATTTACTAGTGTGTAAAACAATCTCTCTCCTATTGATAACAGGTCCGGCCTCTGTACTCACTGTCACGATGAATGCACTACAGCGAGCGGGAACTGGCTGGCCGGCGCGTGACTGACATCACTTAGCAACGCTCCTTCCACTTCAGGAAGCAGGAGCGTTACTAAGTGACATCAGTCACGCGCCGGCCGGGCCGCTCGCAGCAGTGGCATTTTCGGGTCGGCCAAATCGAGACTCGAATATAAGACGAGGGGGCTTTTTGAGCACAAAAATATGTGCCAAAAAACTTGTCTTATACTCGAGTATATACGGTATATCAAACCCCTTAATGAATATCTTGTGGAAGCAGGTATATCGCACCCCTTAATCAGTAATTTGCGGAAGCAGGTATATCACACCCCTCAATCAGTTCTTTGTGGAAACAGGTATATAGAACCCCTGAATCAATATTTGGTGGAAGCAGGTATATCACACCCCACAATCAGTATTTTGTAGAAGCCGTTGAATCGCAGGCCTCAATTAATATTTGGTGGAAGCAGGTATATCACACCCATTGATCAGTATTTTGTGGAAACAGGTATATAGAACCCCTGAATCAATATTTGGTGGACGCAGGTATATTGCACCCATTAATCAGTATTTTGTGTAAGCAGGTATATAGAACTCCTAATTCAATATTTGGTGGAAGCAGGTATATCAAACCCCTTAATCAGTATCTTGTGGAAGCAGGTATATTGCACCCCTTAATCAGTATTTTGTGGAAGCAGGTATATAGAACCCCTTAATCAGTAATTTGTAGAAGCAGGTATATCACACCCCTCAATCAGTATTTTGTGGAAACAGGTATATATAACCCCTGAATCAATATTTGGTGGAAGCAGGTATATATAACCGCTGAATCAATATTTGGTGGAAGCAGGTATATCGCACCCCTCAATCAGTATTTTGTGGAAGCAGGTATATCACACCCCTTAATCAGTATTTTGTGGAAGCAGGTATATAGAACCCCTTAATCAGTAATTTGCATAAGCAGGTATATCACACCCCTCAATCAGTATTATGTGAAAACAGGTATATAGAACCACAGAATCAATATTTGGTGGAAGCAGGTATATCAAACCCCTTAATCAGTATCTTGTGGAAGCAGGTATATCACACCCCTTAATCAGTATTTTGTGGAAGCAGGTATATAGAACCCCATAATCAATATTTTGTGGAAGCAGGTATATCACACCTCTCAATCCGTATTTTGTGGAAGCAGGTACATCGCACTCCTTAATCAGTATTTTGTAGAAGCAGGTATATAGAACCTTTTAATCAGTAATCTGTAGAAGCAGGTATATCAAACCCCTAAATCAGTATTTTGTGTAAACAGGTATATAGAACCCCTGAATAAATATTTGGTGGAAGCAGGTATATCGCACCCCTCAATCAGTATTTTGTGGAAGCCGGTTAATCGCAGGCCTCAATGAATATTTGATGGAAGCAGGTATATTGCACCCCTTAATCAGTATTTTGTGGAAGCAGGTATATAGAACCCCTTAATCAGTAATTTTCAAAAGCAGGTATATCACACCCCTTAATCAGTATTTTGTGGATACAGGTATATATATACCCCCTGAATCAATATTTGGTGGAAGCAGGTATATCGCACCCCACAATCAGTATTTTGTGGAAGCAGGTATATCCCACCCCATAATCAGTTTTTTGGGCGGCAACAGGTATATCACACCCTTTGCAAATAGTTGTTCCAATAACGCTGGTCTCTCTATATACCTGCGGTATCGCAGCAGAACCACACACAACTGCTGCACAATACAAATGCACTATAATATACTTTCTATGCTAGAAAGTATATTATAAGTCTATCACACCCCTCAATCAGTTCTTTTTGGGGCATCAGGTATATCATACCAGTTGCAATTAGTTATTTCAATAGCGTTTTTCGCGCTATATAACTACATTATCGCAGCAGAACCGCACACAACTGCTGCACAATACAAATGCACTATAATATACTTTCTTTGTTAGAAAGTATATTATAAGTATATCATACCCCTTAGTATATCACACCTATCGATATCACACCTAAACCAGTCTTTAAAAGGGATTTTGTGGCCCTCTTAGATATCGTTTAGTGTCCCTAACAGTCTGTTATTGCTCCACAAAGCAACCTCTCCCTACACTGGCAAAACACAGAATGTAAAATAGCTGCCAGATCGGGTTCTGTTATAGGGTGGGGGTGTGTTCATGTGCTGAAATGTCTCAATTGGCTGTCCTGTCCCACCTGATGGATGTGTCATGGGTCAAAGTTCGGCACAATGCAAAAGAATATGGCACATGCGAACAACTCCATATGTTCACATGTTCAGCGAATTGCGACTAATCAAAGTTTTATAATGGTGTCCACATAGATAACACATATGTACATACTATAATAGTAGCTTACCCATAATAGTGCCGTCACCACCAGGAGGCTCACACTCCCCAATGCGCGTTTCAGCAGAAACACCTTCTTCAGGGGGCGTGATTCTCCCCAATGGTAAGAGCTATTTAAACTGTAACCCACCAATCAGAAGCCAGAAGCTCAAATTAGTAGTAACACATAACCGGTGTGTAAGAAGACAAGAACCTGTAATGCAATAGAATTGCTGTGGTGGACGCCGCCCCACATGATAACTAGTTTAATGGACAGATGCTATATAGCCAATAAGAGAGACACTCCAAGTTCCTAAAGCCAACTAGTTGGTGGGTATGGGCACAGAGGAGAGAGCGAATGCCGCACCACGTGATGGCCAGTCACGGAGGCGAGCGTCCGCCCCCATATGCTCAGAAAAACTGAATAATTTTATGATTTTTTTTTAAATATGGACATGGAAAGTCAAAAAATAAATTTAAAGAATTCCTTAGAAAATGTTTAACATGAAAACTTGATTTGAACAATAGGTAATTTTCTGAATTTTGCCGAATGTCGAATGTCTTAGAAAACATTTGTGAATTGGCAGTTAAATCTAAGGGCTCATGCACATGGCCGTTGCCCAATCCTGGCAGTATTGCGGCACGCATACAGCGGCTCCGCAATACATTGGCTGTGTGCACCCTGCATCATGGATGTATACCCATTCACTTTAATGGGTCCGCATTCCGGGTGATGTGGTGCAGAATGGGGGCACGGATTGGAAGCCCACGGAAGCACTACAGGGTGCTTCCATGGGTTTTCTGTCCATGACTCTGTACTGCAAAAAAGTAGTGCATGCACTACTTTTTTGTGGTTCAGTCAGTCTGATGCGGATCTCGGACCCCAATCAAGTGAATGGTTTTGCGATCCTCATGCAGCAGCCCAACGGTCGGTGCCCTGCCAGAACATGTTCGTGTGCATGAGCCTGTTGTAGAAATATTAATATTTGAAATTCGCTCGCATCAAGCTTTGTGTAAGGACAGGCAAATCCCTCAACCGCAGTCAGACACAGGTGTTACCATCTTGAGTTCTTCTGAGCAACTGCCCCTTCTCCACAGTCTGCTGACCTTTTATTTAGTCACAGTAACAATAGAAAGGGGCTGGCCCATCACCTGACCACTTACTTCATGTAACAAGGATACAGGAAGTGATGATACAGGAAGATGAGAAAGTTCAGGTACATGTCAGAGGACAGGGGAGGGCATCAACAGTGCAATGCACATACCCCATCCCTGTATAAAGAAGGATGAGTCATATCCATTGTCTGATCATCCAGGTGGCCGCCCATCCCCCATCACTGTCAGCATGGACCTCATTCAATACTGCTCAAAGTGACTAGTATCTAGTGAAAATCATTTTACTGGTTCTTATAGGTTTGAGATTATCTGCGAGACATTGCTACGGCTATTGTCAGTATACGGCACGAGTATACCAAGAAGGCAGATATGCATGTCTTAAAAGCAGATATGTATCCAGAAAGGGATAACGAAGCCGCAGCAGAGGTATAATAGTATCTCTCGTTATGCAGACTTCACTTCTCTAATGTGTATAGACATTTGAAGGGAAGAAGCCCAGTGCATTGCACTTAATGCTCACAAACCAGCAAACGCCCCCCTACACACTGAGAACATGTCTCCAAGCCCATGAGAAGGTTTTCATACTGACGGTTTTACCACTGGTCCCGATTTAACCCAAGTACTCTCTGCTAGAGCGTTCTTTGGCCAAATCCGACACAGGGAGACAGATGACAATCTATAAAACACACACACATCCTAAGATAAAATGTCCGCATAATAAAATTTCCACAACAAGCCCTAAGAAATATATTATGTCACCTATGCAATGAAGGAAATCCTGAAACCATTGTCTGATGGGAATGCTTTAAGTCCAGAGTAACGGCAACACACAATATAACAATAATACATAATTTTCTATGGATTTGTCTCCATTGATAAATCCTCAAACGTTTGCCTTTGCAAATATATTCATGCTGTGTCCAGTCAAACACCTTAAAATACCTTTACTATCAAGGAGGCAGTCAAGGAAGACGTGTAGAAACATATAAAAGGTTCTAATAGTGTTTGTCTGCACAACAGAGACATAGACAATATGAATCATCCATGATACTGACACCAATGTGCTTAAATGTCCATCAAAAACAATGCCTGAATGACTTTGTGGTCAGGACGGTTGAGTCACTTGTCTGAATGAGCTTCTTTAGCTGTTCAAGGAAAGATGGATGGATGCTTATTAATAAACTATAGATGACAGACTTTTGCACCAAAAATGTTTTCTTTGAAGGGATTAAAATGTTTAATTATTTTCCAAATACACGCATGAGCAAGATTGATTACAATGGTAATTTTTCATATCACAAAAGTAACGGCTTGCATTCAAGTCAGTTTGTCACTGTGCGTTAATATTTCTAATTCATGCAAAATACATAAAATTGTTTGCATGTTTTTTTTTTCTTTGTGCAGTCTTTTAATTTGAATGCATATCATAGTCAGTCTTCAACTCCACGGGTAATAATGTAGGTTACTAAAATGTTCTCTTTGGCTTGTAAACTTTATTTAGTAACATGAAAATGTCTCTTCCACTTTCACAATCGAACAAGCACTTGATTCCAGGAGGAATACTATAAGATTGCCAAATTTACCATGGGGACTAATGAGGTCATTTATCGAACTGGTGTAAAATAGAACTGGCCCATAGCAACAAATCAGATTCCACCTTCCATTTTCTGAAGGAGCTGTCAGAAATGAAAGCTGGAATCTGATTGGTTGTTATGGGCAACTAAGCCAGTTCTACTTTACAGTTTGATAAATGACCCCATATATGTATGGACGCGAGTAATAGTAAGACAGATAGGCTTTTGTAAGAATGATCTCCAGGCGCAAACTCTAGAAGCCACAGCGTAGAGCAGTGATTAATAAAAGCAAAACATCTATTTTATTGGCCAGCTTGTTGATATTACATCAAGTGTAGTGTATGTTATGCTTCTTTTACCTTGTTGCTGCATTTCACTATATTTGTTCCCCTTATACAGGGCCTGTGTGAGTCCCATTTCATTTAGACTTTTATTTCTTACACTAGTGAAGTCCAGTTGCAAAGGGACTTGTCCTTCCACTTCTTTATATCTTTCGCCGTTTTTGTTCACTTCACCTCCCACAAAAAATTACGGTAAATAAAAGGTGATCAAAAAGTCTTACACACCCCATAGTATCAATGAAAGGTACAGATTACCCCGGAAAAAATGAATAAACCCTCACACATATCCATATGCATAACTACAGAAAAGATATAGGGGTCAGAATATGGAGGTGAAAAGAGAACAAAAATAAAAAATGTTCAAAGTTTTTATTTTTTCAGTATTAAATAGTACTGACATGGAGAATGAAAGTAACAGGTCAGTTTTACCGTATAGGGAACGTTGTAAAAACAAAACCCATAAAACTTTGCAGATTAGCTTTTTGCCAATTTCATCCCATTAGTTTTTTTTTTCCAGCTCCCCACTACATCATATAAGTGATTAAATGGTGGAATTAGAAAGTGCAACTTGTCCTGCAACAAACAAGCCCCCATACGGCTATGTAAATAGAAAAATAAAAAAGTTATCGCCCCAGAAAGGCAGAGAGTGAAAAATGAAAACTCAAAAATGAAAAACCCTCCATGGCTGAAAGGGTTAAAAATGTTTCAAATTAAAACAATAGGACATTTTCTGATGGCACAATCCCTTTAAGTACATTTTGACCCCATATTTAAAAACTGCACATTCAGCTCTGTCTCTGGGCGTGTAAATTCTTTTGTGGTGCTAGTGACAATCTAAGTAAATCAGTATGAGATGATTCAGCAGGCACTTCTGTCTGGGTCAAGTGTTAATCTTAGCTATTTCTTTCTATAACATCATTCTGTTTCTAGGAAGAATTGCTTTGTTAATGTCTCTGACTGAATTATTAATTAGCATTAAAGAGGTTTAATGCTGATGAGTCATCAGGATATGTGAATACTATCCAATACGTATGAATCTGACTCCTGGAACCTCCGCCAATCAGCTGTTTGAGGAGCCTGCAGTGGTCCAGTGAGCCTTGACACCTCTTCCTCGGCTTGTGATGTCACGTTCAGTCTCATGGCCTAGAAATAGCTCAGTCCCATGAATGGGGCTGTGCTGCCATACCAAGCACAATTGCTATCCAATTGACAATGGTGTGCTTGGTAAGCTGCCAGGAGGCCATGGTGCTCAACGGAGTCAGGCCCTCATTGATCAGATACTGATGACTAATCGTGAGAATAGGTCATCAGTATTTAAACACTAGGAAAATTCCTTTAAATTTGTTTTAACAATGATTTGGGATTTCTGATTATTGCAATTGAAAATTCTACTGAAAAGCAGAAACCAAATATTATACATTGTGAAAAATCTCATATTAGCAGATATACATTCAGGTACTTTTTCTTTAAAGCCTGTTCCCCCCGTAGAAGTAATGACCGGGCATTGTGTAAATTACATCTATACAGACAGTGACGTAGCTAGAAATGACTGGGCCCCACAGCATATTTTGGAATGAGACCCCCTCCCCCAGTAATTTTTTCGCAACCCCTTCCTTTCATGCCGCCCCCATTCCTGTGGCTAGTAAAGATCGCTCTCTCAGACTAGGCCCGGCAGCTGTTCCATCCGTTTTCTACACTGTCTATACTGTCACTGTATATAATATCATTGTGTAATACTGTTGAGGGGACCCTGACAAAATCCTTTAGTCGTCCTCCTCCTGGATAGGCCCCCTTCTGGGTCAGGGCCCCAAAGCAGCCACTTCACCTGCTTCCCCTATAGTTATGCCCCTGTATACAGAGCATGATTACCAGTTTAGGAATTGATTATTGACAGGTGGGGTACAAAGAGATTGAAACATGAGGAAGGGAGTAGGACATAATAGAGGGAATTTAGCACGCCCTGCATTTCAAAATTCGGACTTCAAAAAGTCGCAAGATAAGGCTTTAGAACTTTTTGGGGTTAGTTGCCCAAAAAGTTTGTTAATTTTTACAATTTTACACAACTCGCTCCACTTTTGAAAAGTAGGTGGGTAAGTGGGCACCGTTAGCTATTTTAATGAGTTTAACTCCAGATTTATTAAGTGAGACTTTTTCTAAAAAGTCCCACTTAATAAAAAAGTTGCAAAAAAAAAAATGACAAGCTCACTTCAGTAGCAGAGTATTGTAGAAAAACTTGAGTTGCATTTCTATACAAAAGCTTTAGTTTTAAACAGGAGCTAAATTTAACAAACAATATTTGATGAATTTGGTCCAAAGCACACCAACAAAAGCTTTAGCAAAATTAATTTCAAATATAAATTATGATAAATTCACCACGATGTTTAAAATTATTTGCTATTGGAAAAGAGAAATCAATTTCACAAGTGAGATCTGTAACCATTGAAGTAACATGGTGTGTATATTAAGCTACACATTACCACCAAAATTCATAGAAACTCATCAACAACTAAACAATTTTTCCTACTTTATTGTGGCATGTTTATGGGAATGTTAGCAATATCTTCAAGCTATTGAAACTAAAGTTATTCACTAAGGCCTCTTTCAGACGGGCGTTGCGGGAAAAGGTGCTGGTGCGTTGCTGGAACATGCGCGATTTTTCCACGTGAGTGCAAAACATTGTATAAGGGAAAATAATAGCATTCTGAATACAGAATGCATAGTAAAATAGCGCTGGAGGGGTTAAATTTTTTTTTTAAACTCACCTTAATCCACATCGCGCAGCCGGCATCTCTTCTGTCTGGCTTCTGTGTGCAGGAACAGGACCTGTGGTGACGTCAATCTGATCACATGATCCATCACCATGGTAAAAGATCATGTGATGGATCATGTGATGACTGGAGTGACATCACCACAAGTCCTGTTCCTGCACACAGCACAGAAGACAGACAGAAGAGATGCCGGCTGCGCGATCAAGTGGATTAAGGTGAGTTAAATTATTTTTTACTTTTTTTTTAACCCCTCCAGCGCTATTTTACTATGCATTCTCTATTTAGAATGCTATTATTTTCCCTTATAACCATGTTATAAGGGAAAATAATAATGATCGGGTCTCCATCCCAATCGTCTCCTAGCAACCGTGCTTGAAAATCGCACCGCATCCGCACTTGCTTGCGGATGCTTGCGATTTTCACGCAACCCCATTCATTTCTATGGGGCCTGCGTTACGTGAAAAACACACAAAATAGAGCATGCTGCGATTTTCACGCAACGCACAAGTGATGCGTGAAAATCACCGCTCATATGACCAGCCCCATAGAAATGAATGGGTCGGGATTCAGTGCGGGTGCAATGCGTTCAACTCACGCATCGCATCCGCGCAGAATACTCGCCCGTGTGAAAGGGGCCTAAGGGATACTCTTGTTGAATATTTTATTAACTTTTGATTTATGCTGCATTGTTTTAAAAGGTCATTTTCTGATGACACATACAGTACCTATAAATCACATTTTTATGTTTAACATATTTTAAAGAATGTTTGATGTTATTTTTTATGTTCTAAGTCAATACCTATATTTAAACAAAGGAACAACAAATCCCAGCAGCTGTGTCTTTGCAAATAGGTTTCTTTTTATTTCATCACAGGTTTCCAGAAAATGTCCTATAACCATACAAAAACCATAAAATCCTGCACAAGCCAATAAGAATAATGATAGGTGTCACTGCCTGGTCTGTACAGATCCCTTTACTGCAGATTGGTGGGTGGGGCCTGTACATGAGGGGACTGAGGAGGGGGGACATCGATGGTGCCCCTCTTCCCTAGTTCCACATGGGGTCACGTGTTCTGGTTCACGCTAGGGCCGTAAACGCCTGTGTAGTTCACCCATGGACTTACACTATCCATATATATAGCCTGTGCGCGGTTTGGGGGTGTAGTGATTGGGGATTGAGGACAGTGATTTGTTCCCCTTTTTCCCATATCACGATGGTTTTACATGCACCGGTTGACGCTGGGAGCGGGTTCCCCATTTTAGGTATCCCAGGATCTGCGATATACAGGATGCCCATATTTCTCCAAGTGCCCTTTAATAGATCGATATGGTTACTAACACCACCACTACATTTTGTTCCGCCAGTCATGCGCAATTGATTTACCACACACAACGCGACATGCTGTGTGTGGGCAAGTTACTCTTCTATACAGTGCGCATGCGTGGGATGTGTTGAGCTCTAGTGTTAGCTCGATACATACTGGGGCATGTGCACTTCACATCATGTGACGCTAAGTTTACGCCACACATGGTCAGCTCATGGTGGGTCTTTGCCTTCATTTTTAATAGTTTTTTCACTTAATGCACAGCTGCACTTTATGATTCAACCATGCACTGATAGAATATTATTATGTATTTTTAATACAATCAGGATCATAGAATAATAATCTCTTTTTAATTGAAGGACACCATATTATAATACTGTACTTCATGAATTTTATGGATTCATCTGAAATTTTTTCACGTTTTGTATCATGTTGTATGTAATGTAATCATGTTTGTTCACTGATTATCAATTACGTATCACTTATGAACTTAGCGCTATTTAATCATGTTCAGAGCACTATGTTCACTAGCTTGACAAAGGCTTGAGTGAGCTGAAATGCTGCATTGCTGCTGGGTGTAATAAAAAATGTTGATCACGAATATTCGAATTATGAATTTTAATTGCAAATATCGGCACTTCGAGAATTTGCGAATATTTAGAATATAGTGATATATATTCGTAATTTTGAATATTCAAGATTTTTTTTTCTTCAGTACACATGATCCCTCCTTGTTTCTAGCTTGTAGGTCAATGAGAAGGCTGCAATATCTTTGACTTTAGGAGTAGTGTTGATTGTGAATTTTTGTAATGCAAATTTTCATAATGAGAATTTTCTTAATGCAAATTTTCGTAATATTATAATTTGCTATATATTCTTGTTTTAGAATATTACGAATATTGTAAAAAAAACTAATATATAGAAATATAGAGAATATTCGAAATTTTTTTATATAGAGCGATTTAGCTAATATAATGCTATAATCTCCAGATTGGAAAAAAATTACATCTATTAAAAAAAAGATTATAGCACTATATTAGCTAAATTGTTCTACCTTAGTTTTTTTTTTTATATTCGCTATATTGCTATATATTCTTGTTTTAGAATATTACGAATATTCTAAAAAACAAATATATTAGTTTTTTTTGAATATTCGCCTTTTAAAAAAAATCTGTACAGTTGTTCCACTTTGGCATACTCCTCCCCGAAAAACGTCCCTGTCACCATGGGAACGCCTGGGGGTTAGAATATACCATCAAATCTAAGTTTTCACAATCTCATTGATTCTCATTACAAAAATTTGCATTACGGAAATTCTCATTACAAAAATTTGCATTATGAAAATTCGCAATCAACACTACTCCTAATGAATATTAGAATTTGCGAATATTCGACGAATATTCTATAAAATATTTGCGAAATATCACGAATTCGAATATGACCCCTGCCGCTCATCACTAGTAATAAAGGAGGCACTTTTTCACTTGAAGACCGGAGTGCTGCCTTGCTATTTTTTATATATATATATATATATATATATATATATATACATATATATACAGTACAGACCAAAAGTTTGGACACACCTTCTCATTCAAAGAGTTTTCTTTATTTTAATGACTATGAAAATTGTAGATTCACACTGAAGGCATCAAAACTATGAATTAACACATGTGGAATTATATACATAACAAAAAAGTGTGAAACAACTGAAAATATGTCATGTTCTAGGTTCTTCAAAGTAGCCACCTTTTGCTTTGATTACTGCTTTGCACACTCTTGGCGTTCTCTTGATGAGCTTCAAGAGCTAGTCACCTGAAATGGTCTTCCAACAGTCTTGAAGGAGTTCCCAGAGATGCTTAGCACTTGTTAGCCCTTTTGCCTTTACTCTGTGGTCCAGCTCACCCCAAACCATCTCGATTGGGTTCAGGTCTGGTGACTGTGGAGGCCAGGTCATCTGGCGCAGCACCCCATCACTCTCCTTCATGGTCAAATAGCCCTTACACAGCCTGGAGGTGTGTTTGGGGTCATTGTCCTGTTGAAAAACAAATGATGGTCCAACTAAACGCAAACCGGATGGAATAGCATGCCGCTGCAAGATGCTGTGGTAGCCATGCTGGTTCAGTATGCCTTCAATTTTGAATAAATCCCCAACAGTGTCACCAGCAAAGCACCCCCACACCATCACACCTCCTCCTCCATGCTTCACGGTGAGAACCAGGCATGTAGAGTCCATCCGTTCACCTTTTCTGCATCGCACAAAGACACGGTGGTTGGAACCAAAGATCTCAAATTTGGACTCATCAGACCAAAGCACAGATTTCCACTGGCCTAATGTCCATTCCTTGGGTTCATTAGCCCAAAAAAGTCTCTTCTGCTTGTTGCCTGTCCTTAGCAGTGGTTTCCTAGCAGATATTCTACCATGAAGGCCTGACTCACACAGTCTCCTCTTAACAGTTGTTCTAGATATGTGTCTGCTGCTAGAACTCTGTGTGGCATTGACCTGGTCTCTAATCTGAGCTTCTGTTAATCTGCGATTTCTGAGGCTGGTGACTCGGATGAACTTATTCTCCGCAGCAGAGGTGGCTCTTGGTCTTCCTTTCCTGGGGCGGTCCGCATGTGAGCCAGTTTCTTTGTAGCGCTTGATGTTTTTTGTGACTGCACTTGGGTACACTTTCAAAGTTTTCCCAATTTTTCGGACTGACTGACCTTCATTTCTTATAGTAATGATGGCCACTCGTTTTTCTTTACTTAGCTGCTTTTTTCTTGCCATAATACAAATTCTAACGGTCTATTCAGTAGGACTATCAGCTGTGTATCCACCTGACTTCTCCACAACGCAACTGATGGTCCCAAGCCCATTTATAAGGCAAGAAATCCCACTTTTTTAAACCTGACAGGGCACATCTGTGAAGTGAAAACCATTTCAGGTGACTACCTCTTGAAGCTCATCAAGAGAATGCCAAGAGTGTGCAAAGCAGTAATCAAAGCAAAAGGTGGCTACTTTGAAGAACCTAGAATATGACATATTTTCAGTTGTTTCACACTTTTTTGTTATGTATATAATTCCACATGTGTCTGTGAAGGTTCTCATTTATCCAGGTCATGGTATATCTGTAAAGAATAAATCAAGGCAACTGGACATACTGTAGATTTCTTGAAAACGTTTATCTCGTTCTTCCAACGAGTTTTCTCAATTCTGAGTGACTGCACAAAAATTCTGGGAATAAATATGTAACTGAATCAACATCTGGTAATTATACCCAGCATTGGGTCAAAGGTGTTGATTCATTATCCTAATTGGAGTCAGTAGGTGACTTCTGGGAAGTCTTTATCACTTACTGACTCCAATTAGGATAATGAATCAACACCTTTGACCCAATGCTGGGTATAATTACCAGATGTTGATTCAGTTACATATTTATTCCCAGAATTTTTGTACAGTCACTCAGAATTGAGAAAGCTCGTTGGAAGAACGAGTGAAACGTTTTCAAGAAATCTACAGTACGTCCAGTTGCCTTGATTTATTCTTTACAGATAATTCCACATGTGTTAATTCATAGTTTTGATGCCTTCAGTGTGAATCTACAATTTTCATAGTCATGAAAATAAAGAAAACTCTTTGAATGAGAAGGTGTGTCCAAACTTTTGGTCTGTACTGTATATATATATATATATATATATATATATATATTAGTAATTACACATTTATTTTGTGCCATGTATATATATAACTCTAATTTAACCTCTATTTCTGAAAAAGTTTGTGACGGGATTCTAACTCACAGCTTCTGCATCATAGCCCAGAACTTTAACCACTACACTATATAGCTGCATAGCCAGTCACAAAAAAATTTTTATAAACTTCTACTATATAGGTCTCAGTAGAAGTACAGTACAGTAGAAGTTTAATGCAGCTATTGTAGCTGAGTGGTTAAGTGCCTTGCCTCTAATACAGAATGTTGTGAGTTTGAATCCTAGCAGATACTTTTCTGAAATACAGGCTAAATTAGATTTAAATACACTGGGGTGTCCCCAAGCACTGACTCCATATATGGACATAGCTATATATAGAGTCAGAGCAGGGACTCCTAAGCCGCAGACTCACACTGAGGGATTCCCTCCATTGTACAGAGATCTTCTGCATAGAAATAGAGGCTAAATTAGATTTAAATACACTGACTGGTGTTCGGCCGAGCATGCTCGCTCAACACTAGTGATGACTATATGTCTCTGTTTATATGTGCTCCTGGATCTTGAACCTTATTATTCCTATATTATCCTACAAAATTGATCCAGAAGAAGGCAAAAAACCTCATGTAGTAGAGTCGAGTTTTCCTAATTTTAGGTGAAATAATTTATTGCTGACTTCAGTCAGGCAATCAGAATAACTCCCTGGATCAGCAATTGTTCTCCAGAAAGCTCGTAACTATAACCTGTAATATTATTCAAGAATACATCCAGGCCACTCTTAAACTTTTTTAGTGAGTTCATCATCACCACCTCCTCTGGCAGAGAGTTCCATAGTCTCGCTGCTCTTACACTAAATAATTCCCTTTCTGTGTTGGTGAAGAAACCTTCTTTCTTCTAGATGCAGAGGATATCCCCTTGTCACAGTCCTGGGTATAAGTAGATCAGCAGAGGGATCTCTTTATTGGCTGCTAATATATTTATACATAGTTATTAGATCTCCCCTCAGTAATCTTTTTTTCTAAATGATATAACCCTACTTTTGATTTTTTTTAAATTGAGGATACTGTAGTCCACCTATTCCAGTTGTTACTTGAGTTGCCCTACTCTGAACCCTCTCCAGCTTCGCTATGTCTGCCTTGTTCACAGGAGCCCAGAACTGTACATAATACTCCATGTGTGGTCTGACTAGTGATTTTTAAAGTGGCAGAACTATGTTCTCATCACGGGCATCTATGCCCCTTTTGAAGCAACCCACTATCTTATTTGCCCAGCTTAGTTTTCTGTTCACTAAAATTCCTAAGTCCTTTTCCATGTCAGTGTTACCTAGTGTTTTACCATTTAGTATGTACAGGTGACTTGCATTATTCCTTCCCATGTGCATAACCTTACACTTTTCAGTGTTAAACTTCATGTGGTAGCACTTCTGTGCCCAAGCCTCCAATCTATCCAGATCCATCTGTACCAGTATACTGGCCTCTTCCATGTTAATTACATTACACAGTTTGGTGTTATCTACAATAATTAATATTTTACTGTGCAATCCTTCTGCAAGATCATTAATAAATATATTGAAGACAACAGGGCACAATCCTGACCCCTGTGGTACCCACTAGTGACAGTGACCCAATCTGAGTGTGTACTGTTAATAACCACCCTCTGTTTCTGTCACTCAGCCAGTTACTTACCCCAATACAGACATTTTCTCCCAGTCCAAGCATTCTCATTTTATATACTAACAGTATGGAATGCTTTGGCAAATACAAGCTGTATGACATCAATTGACTTCCATTGATCCAATCTAGAGGTTAGCTCCTCAAATAAACTGATTAGATCAGTTTCATAGGTGCTGATATAACATTACACATTTATTTTTATTAAGATACTCCAAGATAATTTCCAAGCTCAGTTTCGGAACCCTTTTTGAATATTGGCACTCCATTTGCTATGAGCCAACAGGTCCTGTCATTATAGAGTCCTTAAATATCAGAACTATCGGTCTGTCTGTCAAGAAGATTTGAATGGAATTTAGAGTGGAATAGGCAAAACTGAAAACATGGCTTTCCCCTGTTGAACTTCAATATTATTATTCAAATTGAACTATTGAAACGTAAAAAAAATAAAAATAAATCAACATACAGCACTGCTAGATTATCCATGATCCATCTACTATGCAAGTGCTGATGGAATGTTCAAATATGTGCCAGCAAGATGCGTCAATAATGTATGTCCCCAAAAGCAGAGGTGTGGTTCAGCCTGTGATGTGCTGTATACTAGATTCTACTTCCTCTAATCAAAATAGACAACAACAAAAAAACAGTTTTTTAGATAGCTAAATAAGCGTTTCATGCTAACAGTTTTAGAAATCTGTATTCCGATTACAAAATGACTGATGCTTATTTAATGAGAATGCTACTTGCTATTGGTTCATGGCCATCCACGGGGAGAACATCCATGGGATTTTCAAAGAACCTCATTCTTTCAGTACATCCCTAGTCTTTTACTCATAGGTCAACAACGTTCTCCTTCGGTCCAATGTGCAGTGTTGCTGGGTTAATTGCTGTTGAAATAAATTGTAAGTAACTGAATGCAGATTCCCTTAATACTAATTGTTAGTCGTTACTCAGTCTATTTGAAATGAATTGGTATTCCCAAGTCAGCTTCAAGTAAGCAGGTGTCCAAGTCACAAAATTAACACTCACAATTGACACTAATTGGCAAGTTAGGGAAGCATCTCAGAGGAAGGTTGAAAACCTGCTTTCTTGCTTTCCCTTGTGGTGAAATTTGCAAAGCTAAAATCAGAAGCACAGACAAACCATTCCATGTAAGGCCTATTCATATCCAGTAGCAATACAAGAGTTCCTGTTTCCATAATACATCTGAGGACAAACTAATCACACAAAACAGTATATTAGAAATTATTATACAATTGCCATATTGCTAAAAGTCAAAGAGCATCTAAAGCATGAAACAATACTAATCTTTTAGAAGTAAAAACCAATGTTAGTACAAAAAAGGGTAGTAGAATTACAGTTTTACAGTATTCATACTAAGACATATTCTGAAGAGTGTTTTATTCATCTATCTTATCCCAAGAACAAAAATTTACCAATTAGAGTTGTCCGATGTAATTTACATTACAGTGTATGAAGGTATGAATAAGGCTTTGTCCACACTGAAGTGCTGTGTACAGAAAGCTATATAGTAGCACATGGATTTTCATACTGCAAAACTACAGAGACTTAGTGTGCCCCTATAGTGATCCAAAATTTGAAGCCATGCTTATAGGGGAGAATCCACCAAAACCAAACTTTTTTTTAAAGGCGGCAAAGAAAAATGGCAGGGCTCAGAGGGTGGTGAAGCCTCTACAGTCAATCTGATTTGCTATAATTTATGCTAGAAACTGGTGTAAATTAAAATTCAATCTATGCCAGTGTCTAGGCCCTGAAATGCCCCTAACTTCATCAGAGGCAAGTGCTTCTTGATAAATTAGTCACATCTCACTCCAGTCCACAGAAGATCAAGACTGGAGTAGGAAACACCAGTCTTAGGCCTCATGCACACGAACGCATTGTCATTCCGTGTCCGTTCCGTACTTTTTGAGGACCGTATACGGAACCATTCGTTTCAATTGGTCCACCCAAAAAACGGACTGTACACCGTGTGCATGCCATTTCCATATGTCCGTAATTCCGTTCCGCGAAAAAATAGAACATGTCCTATTATTGTCCACATCACAGAAAAGGATAGGACTGTTCTATTAGGGGCCAGCTGTTCCGTTCCACAAAATACGGAATGCACACGGATGTCATCCGTATTCTTTGCGAATCCATTTTTTGCAGACCGCAAAATACATACAATCGTGTGCATGAGGCCTTAGTGAATCTCCCACCATGTGTTTTGTGGCTTATTATGAACAAAAAAACACCCTCCATATACAGTACTTTCATACTAATTCAGAGGAATAGTTACAGTAGAGGGGTCTTGAACCTCTATGGCATCCCTATTATGACTCTGTATTAAAAGGGAGATGTAATATGGCTGAGTGCCTGAACTCCAATAATAGAATGTAAGGTTTTGCATGTCTAAGGCCTTGTGCACACAAGTGTATTTTGGATCTGCATTACATGAATTCAAATATGGTGTTTCTGCATTTCAATATGATCATACATATCACCATATAAAAAATACAATGGTGTAAACACATGTGGAGACTGCATAGAAAAACATGCAGCATGCCTTATTGCATTTAGTATACCAGACCAAGTGCCCCCCAAAAGTGTACTGTATTTAGTGGATGTAGAGGAAAGCTTGATCCATAAAACAGATCCTTATTGCTCACATCAGGTCATGGTTTTTACTTTCTGTTATTTATAGAAGTATGAAATGAGAAGTGTTAAAGAAAGAGTCAGTTCACATAGTTTAGGCTTCTTTAAAAAAAATGTCCTAGCCTCACTTGTGTTTTTGATTTCAGTTTTTACTGATGCACTTTGTGAGTTGTAATGGTTCATAGAAAAATAGAAATAGAAAAAAATCTGAATGTTCATATCCTACAGTATATCAAAGAGTATTGTAAATACAATCAGATCCCCAAAACTGTATGAAGGACTGATGCAAACTGATATTATTGGATTCGTTTTACTCAAATGGAAACTATAATTTTGGAAAAGTGGGCACTCCATGTACTCCATATGGTGCCTCCATGCTACACTGCATTCTCCCCTAGAATCAAAACATAACTGGGAGAATACCCCCAAAACACAGTACCTATACAAAAATCATAAGATCTAAGGAATAAAGTAGGCATGAGGCACATAGTGGCATTTACAATCCAATCTACTATATAGCTTTCGGATACACTCAACATTAAAATTTCAACAGCAACAAGGACATGCCATAAGTTTATGCAATTCCGGGAAGTAGCAGGTGTTGCTAAGATCTGCAGATGATCATATTTTCAAGCACATAGCTCCAATCTGGGCATGTCAGAGAAGCATAAAAGCCAGATTGAAAGCACAGTTTTTTTATCTAGATGTGCAATGGCCAGGGTAACGGGGGCCCCAGAACTACTCTGAGTCTACCAGACAGTGTCAAGGTATTACCTCGTGTTGCTGCTGTCTGGAGAGAATGGTAAGAGGTGGTGCACCCCAATGAGAAATAAGTCAAGATAGTCAGGATTTGCAGTAAACCAGAGTGCTTCTTTACTGGAGGAACTCAACTGCAAAACAATAAAGGCAAGGCACTGAGCTGACTACTTCAGTCTCCTCTCTGGCAGAAGAAGGCTCTGTGCTGAGGAAAGACCTGACCTAGGTGTTCCTCTCTCTCTCTCTCTCTCTCTCTCTCTATCTATCTCTCTCAGAAGGCTGGTACCCTGGCCAAAGGGCTGGTAGCCCCAGGTTTTGTGGCTCAGTTGTCTGGCTGCCCCTGGTCCAAGGGCTGGTGACCCAGAGTCTGTGGCAATGTATCACCTTCTTAGCATCTTCTTGTTCTGGTCACTCGTGCAGACTGGCAGTTTCTCTTCTACTGGTCCCATTATCCAGACTAGTAGACTCTCTTGCACTAAACGCTGGTCCCTATCTGCAGATTGGCAGAATTTCTCCTACTGAACACTGGTCCCTTATAGTAAGTGTGGAAGATTTCTAACTTCTCAGTGCATATGTAGAAAGTTCCTCACTATTAGCTGGCTGTGCATTAACCCTTCCACAGTGAAGTGTAAATACAGTTCAAATGAACAGGTTACAGTGAGGAACAGAAGTATTTGAACACCCTGCAATTTTGCAAGTTCTCGAACTTAGAAATCATTGAGGGTTCTGAAATTCACATTATAGGTGCATTCCCACTCAGAGACAGAATTTAAAAAACAAATTAACAAAATCACATTGTATGATTTTTAAAGAATTTATTTGTCTTGCATTGCTGAATATAAGTATTTGAACACCTGAGAAACAGCAAGAATTCTGGCTCTCAAAGACCTGTTACTGTGCATTTAAAAAGTCCACCTCTACTCCACTCATTAATCTAAATTAGTAGCACCTGTTTGAGCTCTTTAAAGACACCTGTCCTCCCCACAGTAAGGCAGACGCCAATTACTACCATGGGCAAGACCAAAGAGCTGTCAAAAGACACCAGAGACAAAATTGTGGACCTCCACAAGGCTGGAAAGGGCTACGGGGCAATTGCCAAGCAGCTTGGTAAAAAATAGACCAACTGTTGAAGCAATTGTAAAAACAAAAATGCCAGCAAATACGTAGCTGTAGGTTTGTGCTGCAGATCTCTGATGTAATGTGGGTAGATATCACAGAATCCGATAAATAAATAGCATCGTATCGCTTTGCAAGTGGGAGAACTTGCAAAATCGCAGGGTGTTTCAAATACTTCTGTTCCTCACTGTATATTACAATAAACATAAATGCAGTTCAACAATATAAAACAGTATAATTGTACACAACAGAATAAAAGACAGTGCAAGTTAACCCTTCAATAAGTATGCAGTTGATGGCTTTGCGCAGAGGCAATAGGGGAAATGTCCACCTACGTCCATAGTCCAAAGTACCTTTACTCCAGCGCACTACACATGAAACCTCAAGAAATCAGAACAACTTATGTGGGATGATTGTGCAATGCCTCCTGTTTATTGACATGCCAGTTATCGCCACTAGTCGCAAACTGAGAAGGGCAGAATCCATGAACTGAGAGACTTTGGTTTATCACTCCAGCAGATCATTAAGTTCCTAGAAGAATGGCGCATAGTGATTCTGTCCTGTAAGTAAAATTGGATATCACATCCCAATCTTAGGGTGGAAAATTGTTTCTACACAAACCACGAGAAGGTGTTTGCATGACACTGGGTTATGAGCCAGACGTCCAGCTAGAGATGCTCCATTGATCTCACACTACTGCTTTTAAAGGCTATCATGGTGCACTGCAAGATGGCAGTGTAGGCTGGAAATAAGGTCTACCCTCTTCAGCAATGAATCTCCCTTTTGTCTTGGATGCAATAATAGCCAGAGATTGGTTTGGAGAACATGTGGGTAATGCCATGAAGAGGCTTTCACAGGGGAACGCCGCATGAGTCCTAATCCTAGGATTATGGTGTGGGGTGGCATGTACAGTAGCTGGAGCCTTCTTTTCTTCATTTCAGGTACACTAACAGATCAGCGTTACATTGATTTTGTCATGAAAGCAGCGGTATGGCCATTTCTGCAAAGTATCCCAGGGGTCTGTTTCAATAGAACAATGCCTGGTCGCATGTTGCTTGTGCTACCATGGCCTGCAGGGTCTCCAGACTTGTCTCCCATTGAGCGGAAATTGTAATGGTAGCTGCCAGCAGCGGATCTTGATAATTTGTGTGCCCATGTGTCTTCAGTGTGGCAGAATATTAATGACCATTAATAACCTTTTCGATAGCATGTCAAGTCATGTAACTATGTGTATTTTGTTGTGTTGCACTCATATTCAATACTCAATAAAATCAAGATGTTTTGAATATTTTTTGCCATTTATTTCTCATTTGCATATTATTAACATGTCTATTGATCCTGTTATTTTTATAATTCCATGAATTTTCCTTTTTGGTGTGGCAATTTCAATGTTGAGGAGTGTAATTATATTGGCTCATCATACTGTACCTCCAAGCATGGACCATTTTTGTCTTCTTTTATAGGGGAATAGCTTAATAATATTAGCCGAGGTCAGGCTGGGTTTCCACCAGAGGAAATTATTTACAGGGCCCAACCCCTATATCATATAAAGTCTAATAGGTTTTGAATTAAAGAAATAAACCCTAATGCCAAGTGAATAGCTCCAATGGGAGCTCCAAATGGGAAATTATTTACAGGGTCCAACTCCTATATACTCGATAAAGTATAATATGTTTTGAATTAAAGAAATAAACACTAATGCTAAGTGAATAGCTCCAATGGAAGATCCAAATGGGACCTTTGGGGCCCACTATGGCTTCAGAGACTGGGCCCACTGGATGATTCTCTGGTACCCTGGTGGGTCAGTCCAGTCTTAAACATTACTCTGACTTGGCAGACGTCACACACAATGTAATTTTTTAAATGTTGCACATTCTTTAATAAATTTGTCATAACTAAGATGGAAGAATTGGGGTATGACCACATGTTCTGGTTTCTTGATGCAATTTTGGAAGCCAAAATCAGGAGTGGGTCATAAAATGAGAGGGCAGAATACTACCTCTTATCTTTTCTGAAATCACTCCTGGTTTTGGCTTCCAAAACTGCATCAGGAAACCTATAATCTTTGACAAAGTTATTTTTTAGCCAATTCTTGAGTCGCGTGATTTTATACAACAATTTGCAATTCTTTAAACAGCTGCAAATCATAAAAATGGCAAAAACATGCATTACCTATGCCATGGCCATTTAAATTACACAAAATCAAAGCTGGTTTGGAGGCTCAAAAGAAAGAGTGGTGCACAGGGAAATAATGCAAATTGCACAAAAAATTTGTCCCAAAGTTTTTTCACTTGTGATTCTCATCAGCATTGCCTTGCCCATGCCATGTGTGAACCCTGCCACACTGTGTGGTGCACAATGAACATATGTAAGCAGATAAATGTTTAAATGCCTACACACTTCCTTTTTATTATTTCTCTGTATATTCTTGGAGCATTTGTTAGACTGACCCTAAAACAGATGTTCAGAGTAAAGTTTCTGGGAAGAAATGTCACAGTGTAAAATCCCAGTATTCAAAAGCAGGTTTATGAAAAAGGGAACAGATGGCATGGGACTCCCAATTCCATGGTGAGGGCACTTGGCAGGGTTTGGAACGCTGTGACTCAGATTTTTAAATGAGTCATTTTTACATAAATCTATGTACATAAACCAATTTGTATAGACATCAAATATACCTAAATAGAAAATACCTACTGCTGTCTACATGATAGCTGATCAATTATATGTCTTTAATTTAAAGTGTCTGAAGCAGATAAATGTTATTGCAGCTTGAGTATTTCCAAATCAATCTAATGAAATTTTGCGTTTTGGTGATAATTTTATTACAAATATAGTTGCCAACTTACTAAGGAACTTTAATATGAATATGGGAAAGATAAAGCATTTTACATAGCTTCCTGGTTAAAATAAGTGCAAATCAATAAAACATTGATACAATTTTACACAAGTCACTTGAAAATTCCATGTAAGTTTCAAGACAGTGCTGAATCTCATGTAAAGCTAAATTCACAAGAGTAGTCAACAATTACATTTCACTTATAATACAGTTGGGGCTCTAGAATCTCAATGTCTGTTGCATAATAATAACATTGTAGCCACATGTGGTCCAGAAACCATATGTACATGGTCTACATATTCATTTGAAAGTAAAATGCTGCACTTTGAGTTTGACCTTAACAGGCCATCCCACCCAGATAAACAGAATGAAAGACTGGTGGGTTGGTTGTCCTGAGGATGGGGTACTCACTGATTACACATTGATGACCTATCCAGCAGGAAAAAAAAGATTTAAATAATGTAAAAATACAAATATATAGGATCCAAACATTTGGTCCCAGGTTAATAATAACAATACAAAAAAAGATATTGGCAATTGTAGGGGGATCTTGTGATAGTATCCCCATGTGCTACCTCTTGGGACAAGAATGGTATTTACAGGTGAAACTCGAAAAATTTGAATTTTGTGCAAAAGTCCATTTATTTTAGCAAATTTAAAAGGAATTTCATTAATGGAGCTTAAAATTAGAATTTTGTGAAAAGGTGCAATATTCTAGGTTCAAAGTATCACTCTAGTCAGCTAATTAATCCATATCCCCTGAGCAAAGGGTACCTCAAAATTGTGACTTTGGGGTTTCATAAACTGTAAGCCAGAATCATCCAAATTATAACAAATAAAGGCTTGAAATATCTTGCTTTGCATGTAATGTGTCTATCTCATATGTTAGTTTCACCTTTTAAGTTACATTACTAAAATAAATTAACTTTGCACAATATTCTAATTTTGAGTTTGAGTTTGAGTTTCACCTGTATATTCTACTACCAATTAGGTTCTTTCTACAAACCGGATTCCAAAAAAGTTGGGACACTATACAAATCGTGAATAAAAACTGAATGCAATGATGTGGAGGTGCCAACTTCTAATATTTTATTCAGAATAGAACATAAATCACGGAACAAAAGTTTAAACTGAGAAAATGTACCATTTTAAGGGAAAAATATGTTGAATCAGAATTTCATGGTGTCAACAAATCCCCAAAAAGTTGGGACAAGGCCATTTTCACCACTGTGTGGCATCTCCCCTTCTTCTTACAACACTCAACAGACGTCTGGGGACCGAGGAGACCAGTTTATCAAGTTTAGAAATAGGAATTCACTCCCATTCTTGTCTAATACAGGCCTCTAACTGTTTAATCGTCTTGGGCCTTCTTTGTTGCACCTTCCTCTTTATGATACGCCAAATGTTCTCTATAGGTGAAAGATCTGGACTCCAGACTGGCCATTTCAGTACCCGGATCCTTCTCCTACGCAGCCATGATGTTGTGATTGATGCAGAATGTGGTCTGGCATTATCTTGTTGAAAAATACAGGGTCTTCCATGAAAGAGATGACGTCTGGATGGGAGAATATGTTGTTCTAGAACCTGAATATATTTTTCTGCATTGATGGTGCCTTTCCAGACATGCAAGCTGCCCATGCCACACGCACTCATGCAACCCCATACCATCAGAGATGCAGGCTTCTGAACTGAGCGTTGATAACAACTTGGGTTGTCCTTGTCCTCTTTGGTCCGGATGACATGGCGTCCCAGATTTCCAAAAAGAACTTCGAATCGTGACTCGTCTGACCACAGAACAGTCTTCCATTTTGCCACACTCCATTTTAAATGATCCCTGGCCCAGTGAAAACGCCTGAGCTTGTGGATCTTGCTTAGAAATGGCTTCTTCTTTGCACTGTCGAGTTTTAGCTGGCAACGGCGGATGGCACGGTGGATTGTGTTCACTGACAATGGTTTCTGGAAGTATTCCTGAGCCCATTCTGGGATTTCCTTTACAGTAGCATTCCTGTTTGTGGTGCAGTGTTGTTTAAGGGCCCAGAGATCACGGGCATCCAGTATGGTTTTTACGGCCTTGACCCTTACGCACAGAGATTGTTCCAGATTCTCTGAAGCTTTGGATGATGTTATGCACAGTTGATGATGATAGATGCAAAGTCTTTGCAAATTTTCGCTGGGTAACACATTTCTGATATTGCTCCACTATCTTTCTGCGCAAAATTGTGGGAATTGGTGATCATCTACCCATCTTGGCTTCTGAGAGACACTGCCACTCTGAGAAGCTCTTTTTATACCCAATCATGTTGCCAATTGACCTAATTAGTGTTAATTGGTCTTCCAGCTCTTCATTATGCTCAAATTTACTTTTTCCAGCCTCTTATTGCTACTTGTCCCAACTTTTGGGGGATTTGTTGACACCGTGAAAATTTGAATTAACGTATTTTTCCTTTAAAATTATACATTTACTCGGATTAAACGTTTAATCTGTCATCTACGTTCTATTACAAATAAAATGTTGACATTTGCCATCTCCACATCATTGCATTCAGTTTTTATTCACAATTTGTTTAGTGTCCCAACTTTTTGGGAATTCTGTTTGCACTATCCTTCTTAGGTAGAGACGTCCAGGGCCTCCATAACAGGGAAAGGTCTGGACGAAGCTGCCCTTGTCAAGGTGATGACTGCATTTTAGGACATCTTCTAGGGTAAAATAGTCCTGACTGGGATTTCTAGGGCAAGTACCACACGCCCAGGCCCTATACCAAGTCTGCAAGTTTCAAGCATCTCGCAACATGACAACTTTACTATACAGGTCCTTCTAAAAAAATTAGCATATTGTGATAAAGTTCATTATTTTCTGTAATGTACTGATAAACATTAGACTTTCATATATTTTAGATTCATTACACACCAACTGAAGTAGTTCAAGCCTTTTATTGTTTTAATATTGATGATTTTGGCATACAGCTCATGAAAACCCCAAATTCCTATCTCCAAAAATTAGCATATTGTGAAAAGGTTCTCTAAACGAGCTATTAACCTAATCATCTGAATCAACTAATTAACTCTAAAGCACATGGACAAGAGTAGAACACGGCGGCACTGCTAACAACAGGTAAAAGCTTCGGTCCTTGATGCAGGCTAGAGTGACAGCAGTGTAGCTGGTTGCTTCATACGTGGTGCTCAGCAAAAAGACAGAAGGCGGTATCAAGTGCAACAATGTAGCGGAAGTAAAAGAAGTATGCGGCACTCACCGAAGCACGTAAATATGTATCTCTTTATTCAGACCTCAGCATTCGGACGAACAAGTGGGGTTGTGAGGCGGACACGCTCCTGCAGATAAATGCCGCCATTCATCTGCAGGAGCGTGTCCGCCTCACAACCCCACTTGTTCGTCTGAATGCTGAGGACTGAATAAAGAGATACATATTTACGTGCTTCGGTGAGTGCCGCATACTTCTTTTACTTCCGCTACATTGTTGTAATTAACTCTAAACACCTGCAAAAGATTCCTGAGGCTTTTAAAAACTCCCAGCCTGGTTCATTACTCAAAACCGCAATCATGGGTAAGACTGCCGACCTGACTGCTGTCCAGAAGGCCATCATTGACACCCTCAAGCAAGAGGGTAAGACACAGAAATAAATTTCTGAACGAATAGGCTGTTCCCAGAGTGCTGTATCAAGGCACCTCAGTGGGAAGTCTGTGGGAAGGAAAAAGTGTGGCAGAAAACGCGGCACAACGAGAAGAGGTGACTGGACCCTGAGGAAGATTGTGGAGAAGGACCGATTCCAGACCTTGGGGGACCTGCGGAAGCAGTGGACTGAGTCTGGAGTAGAAACATCCAGAGCCACCGTGTACAGGCGTGTGCAGGAAATGGGCTACAGGTGCCGCATTCCCCAGGTCAAGCCACTTTTGAACCAGAAACAGCGGCAGAAGCGCCTGACCTGGGCTACAGAGAAGCAGCACTGGACTGTTGCTCAGTGGTCCAAAGTACTTTTTTCGGATGAAAGCAAATTTTGCATGTCATTCGGAAATCAAGGTGCCAGAGTCTGGAGGAAGACTGGGGAGAGGGAAATGCCAAAATGCCTGAAGTCCAGTGTTAAGTACCCACAGTCAGTGATGGTCTGGGGTACCATGTCAGCTGCTGGTGTTGGTCCGCTGTGTTTAATCAAGGGCAGGGTCAATGCAGCTAGCTATCAGGAGATTTTGGAGCACTTCATGCTTCCATCTGCTGAAAAGCTTTATGGAGATGAAGATTTCATTTTTCAGCACGACCTGGCACCTGCTCACAGTGCCAAAACCACTGGTAAATGGTTTACTGACCATGGTATTACTGTGCTCAATTGGCCTGCCAACTCTTCTGACCTGAACCCCATAGAGAATCTGTGGGATATTGGGAAGAGAAAGTTGAGAGACGCAAGACCCAACACTCTGGATGAGCTTAAGGCCGCTATCGAAGCATCCTGGGCCTCCATAACACCTCAGCAGTGCCACAGGCTGATTGCCTCCATGCCACGCCGCATTGATTGGATTCCCGACCAAGTATTGAGTGCATAACTGAACATAATTATTTGAAGGTTGACTTTTTTTGTATTAAAAACACTTTTCTTTTATTGGTCGGATGAAATATGCTAATTTTTTTTAGATAGGAATTTTGGGTTTTCATGAGCTGTATGCCAAAATCATCAATATTAAAACAATAAAAGGCTTGAACTACTTCAGTTGGTGTGTAATGAATCTAAAATATATGAAAGTCTAATGTTTATCAGTACATTACAGAAAATAATGAACTTTATCACAATATGCTAATTTTTTTAGAAGGACCTGTATATCTCCACTCTGGTAAGACTGGATATATCTGTGGATCAAGTGGCTGTGGGTGATACATACCCCTTAGTAAGACATCATTTTCAGAGGGTAATATGTGTCACTAATACCTTCTGGTATAAAGGTGCCGCTGATTACCCGATAAATGAGCGAAACGCTCATTCATCAGTTAATATGATCGTTTGTGCAGTCACTTAAATCATTAATTGTTTGCTAGCAGCAGATTGTGTCGTCTAAACAGCAGTCTGCTGCAGGCAAACAATGATTCTGTATAAGCACGAGCAATGGCATTAGTGATCACTCCTCCCCATACTGTCAAGGAGATCACTGCTTGCAAATGCAGTGGTCCCCTCCACTGACGAGCAAGCGATTGTCATGAAGGAACACTTCCTTTCAGACAATCATCTGTTCAATCTAGAAATTTAACAGGGCTTTAAGGTACTGTGTGTCACACTATTTTGAGGAGACACTGTGAACAGTGGCATTGTTTTCAGGGGGCACTATGTATGGCAATGTTATTTTTAGTAGGCACAATGTGTGGTGGTATATTGAGGAAGCACAATGTGCACCATATTAGTATTCAGAGGTACACTGTGCACTGAAATTCTATTCAGAGGCATGATTTACAATGTAATTATACTCTGGGAGATTGCCAAAGATATCTGAGCTGCAACCTTGTAAGAAGGCTCCCGTAGAATGACACGCCATTGCTGTAAAGCAAGTATTATCAAATAGTACCACAATCTTTCTTTATGGTCCTTAAACCAAGGTCAAAGATCATGAGCAGAGCAGGAGTTCCCTCAAATCCAGACTACACCAATGTGGCTGTTGACTCACAGCCCACCCTACAGTACCATGATGGGTCTCTGAAGTAACCATTGTGTCACTAGCAGGGTCTGGTGCCACCAATTCATATAGTGGACCACTGGCCATTGTCAGCATAAGGGGCAAAACAGATGCACAAACAGGAAGGGACAACCACGCAGGGGTAACAAATAGGGACAAACCAGCCAGGAAAAAAAAATACAAAGAGGAAAACACAAAAATACCAAAGTGGATGAAACCAAGACTACCCCCTTTATAGACCGCAGTTGTACCAGGAAGAAGATATCATGGCGATCTGGTGTGGATTGAGAAAAAAAAAAGGACATAGAATGAATCCAATTACAGTAAATGTTACTTGTGAGTCACTTAATGTAAATGTTTAATCCTGTCTCTGAGTGGTTGAATAAGTACTGGATTTATTTGCATCTGTTTATTTAAATTACCTATAGTATATATGGAATATTCTAATTATTTTATTTTCTTCTTTGCAATTTTTTATGGCATGCCATGCAGGCATTTCCTTGTCAGCAAATTAGGAAAGCTCTTAAAAATTGTAATGCCACTACTCAACGGATCAGACTGATTAATATATTTTGAGATCACTTTAAATACCATAGACCCCCTCTGCTGTGTGTTTCAACATACTAATTTTAAAAAAAAAGTTGGTAAAAATAATTGTATGTGCTTAGCCTGAATATGCCCTAAGCCAAATAACTAAATATTTTTCTTGGCCATCATACATTTTTAAAGATGTCAACAATTTATTTGTAGTAATCACACATTTTTATCAAAAGGGGCTTATAACAAGTCAAGGTTCAAATGTCTTTTTAGCCCTGTGGGGGGTGTTCATTGGATAATTATTTGTATTTAATAACTATATTTGACAGCTACAAGTTACGTGTTTAGTTTTATTTGGCAAACCCATAGGTCTGGTGTTATCCTTTCAATGACTGTGATCAAAGAAATTGTTAAAAGGAAGTAAATTAATTTTCAATCCATGTTACACAAAGATATGTTTAGTTATTCATTGCTCCTTGAGATGTCGCTTTCCAATTTTGCAGATTTTATATATGCACAAGAGGTAAGTTTCTGTATTAACCTGTATAAACCTGTATTGGGGACATTTATCAAGTTTGCTACGCCAGTTTTGTGGTGTAAATATGTTGCAGGTGATTAGTTTGTGCAAAAATTGTGCACTGATGATTGTTCTGATCCTTCTTGTACAGGCTTGAATGCTTATTCCTGAAGCTTGTGTACTGGAATCCTCTGGATAAATTGGAGGGGCACTAGGCCAAGATACAAAATCCGCTTTTAGGAATCAGGGAAACTCTCCCTAGGTGTCTGTCCTGTGTCAGATCACATGACACAGCTGAGGACCAGAAGGCAGTGGATAACTCACAAACACAGGCACCAGAAAGAAGATTACCTTCACTATAATTTACATCACGTACCTTTCCAATGGGACAAGGAATAAAAACTTTTGTGCAATCATTTTCAAGTTTTTGAGCTTCTTGCCACTTTCCTTCTGGATAATAGCTCAAGATTGCCCCGGCCCCTGGTGGGTTTCTGGCACACGAAGGACCAAAGATGCAACTAATTAATTAAGAAGCATTTGCTCTCACTCCAGCGCAGGGGGAGTATAGGAACACCCGTCTTGATAAATCTCTCCCCCACTGTATGTATTATGAGGTAGATCTTACATATGATGAGGTTAGTGTACTTACTTTGAAAAGTGTCTATATAAACCTTTTTGAATGTTTTCTGGCCTGATATTACAATGAGCATTTTAGTTGTCCAGCTAGAGAATGAGGGAGCTCCTGAGTACAGTGCATGCAGGAGCTATGCTCAGTCTCAGACCAACTAGCCTAATTGACAAGCTTTATTCCTCCCCTGCTGCTGCTTAAAGGGCTTTTCTGAGATTTTAATACTGATAACCTATCCCTAGGATAGGTCATCAGTATCTGATCCGTGGTGGCCTGACATCCAGGACCCCTGCTGATCAGCTGTTTGAGAAGGCAGCAGCTCTCGCAATAGCGCCACAGCCTTCTCTTAGCTTTTCCTACGCCAGTGACGACACATTCATCGGTCACGTGACCTAGGCACAGCTCAGCTCCATTGAAGTGAATGGGGCCGGGCGTGATAACAAGCAAAGCCTCTATACAATGCATGCCACTGTGCTTGGTAAGCTGTGAATGTTGTGAACTTTTTTTTTAAATTGATTATCTTTATTAATTAATATATCAAAACACTACAAATAGAAAAAAGGATGCAATTCCCCCCCAACCCCGATTCCCTAACCCCTCCCCTCCTACCTGTGGTGCGTCAAAAAAAAAAAAAAAATTTTTATCACAACTACTCAGGTCCTCCAACCGGCCCATATCTTAGTCGCCCCTGTAAATGTTGTGAACTTAACAGGGGCGCCGATGCCTTCTCAGCTGATTGGCAGGGGTCCCGGGTGTCAGACCCCCACTAATCAGATACTGATGATCTATCCAGAGGATAGGTCATCAGTATTAAAATCTCGGAAAGTCCAGTTAAATCTCACACTGCTCAATATACAATACAGTCTCCCTGATTCTTAAGTGAGAGAGAGACCATTTTCTAGCGACAGCGTGTGCAATTACAGCTGCTAACTCTTCATCTGCTACTTTCTTCTTCTTGAAAACCACAAAGACTATAATAATAATGTTTATTTATATAGCGCCAACATATTCCACAGTGCTTTACTGTTCAGGGGTTCATGTACAAACAGTCATAATTAACATAGCAACAGACAAGTCAATAATTACAAGTGGAATGAGGACCCTGCTCGCAAGTCCTTACAATCTATGAGGAGATAGGAGTGACACAAAAGGTAGAAGTGCTTATTTTTTATGATGGTCCAACCATCTTGGGAGAATAATAGGGGAGCAGATATAAAGCTGTATGAGCCGGTCAGCAGACAACATTTGAAGTGTCTCTGGGTGCGGTGGAGGAGTTTAATAGAGGATGAGATTCAGGGAATGATAAATGGGCTATGTGGAGACGAGTTAGATAAGGGGATGTGATAGGCCACTAAAAAAAAAAAAGTTTTTAGGGAGTGCCTAAAACTGTGCATGTTGTGATTTAGCCAGATTTTTGGGGTAGGGCATTCCAGAGAACCAATTCAGCGCGGGAAAAATCTTGGAGCCGGGAGTGAGAAGTTCGGATTATGGTGGAAGTCAGTCGTAAGTCATTGGCTTAACAGAGAGCAAAGGTAGGGTGGTAGACAGAAATGAGGGAAGAGATGTAGGGGGGTGCAGCACTGTGGAGAGCTTTGTGGGTGAGGACAAGCAGTTTAAATTGGATGCTATAGTGTAAGGGCAACCAGTGCAATGACTGGCACAGGGCGGAGGCATTAGAGTAGTGGTTAGACAGATAGGGGACTGTGGCTGCTGCATTAAGTATAGATTGGAAAAGTCTGGTGAGGGGGGGGCAATTAGTAGTGAGTTGCAGTAGTCGGGGTGGGAATGGATCAGGGCAACAATGAGAGTTTTTGTTGTTTCCATAGTGCAAAAGGGGCTGATTCTAGAGATGTTTTTGAGATGCAGGCGACAAGCGCGGGAGAGAGATTGAATATAGGGGGTGAAAGAAAGATCAGTGTCAAACGTCACTCCGACAAAGGGGGCTTGCTGCCTAGGAGTGATTATGGTGTCGCACACTGAGAGGGAGATATCAGGTTTGGATATGTTAGTAGATGGAGAGAACACAAGAAGTTCAGTTTTTGAAAGATTTTGTTTCAGATAGAGAGAGGACATGATGTTATAGACGTCAGAGAGACAGTCACTGGTGTTTTGTAATACAGTAGAGGTGATGTTAGGCGATGAAGTATATAGTTGTGTGTAGTGTTGATCGCGAATATTCTAATCGCAAATATTTATTGCGAATAGAGTTGAGCGGACACCTGGATGTTCGGTTTCAACGGGTTCGGCCGAACTTCACAAAAAAGTTCGAGTTCGGGACACGAACTTGACCTGAACTTGACCCCGAACCTGAACCCTATTGAAGTCAATGGGGACCCGAACTTTTGAGCACTAAAGTGGCTCTAAAAATGTCACGGAAAGGGCTACAGGGCTGCAAAGTGTGGTTAAGAGCATGGCAAGTGGATAGGGAAATGACTTCAAATAACATAAAATACATAAAAATTAAAACTAATAATCTTCATCTAGGAGGACAAGGTCCATATGGAGTAGGAGGTTGAGGAGGCGGTGGATGTGGAGGTGTAGGTGGAAGTGGCGCTGGCGGAGGAGGAGGTAGCCTACACTTCTTTTTGTTTTTAAATTTATTTTTATTTTTTAAATTCGGCTACACCCCAAAACATTGGGAAATATAACCTGTGATAACCCCCTCCAGTCATGCTACACACTCTGTAAACATACTGGCCCACCATGTCGCACGTCCCCGTGATGTTCACAATCCAATTGGATATCTGCTCTATCAACTTTCGATGTTCTTTTCTGCACCTACCATGTTGATCACGGTTAGCGGCGAATCAGGGTTCCACCCCGGAGAGGGAGATTGAGAAAGAGAGACCACATCCAAGGGAGATCAATGGATCAAATCGAAAATGTGGGAGAAGTTATTAAAACGGAATAATTGAAGGAAAGGAGGGGGCTCGTGGCAATTACCCACTCCCGACTCGGGGAGGTAGTGATGATAAATAACAATACAGGACTCTTAATATGCCCTGTTATTGGAATGAGTAATAAAAAATTATAGGTACTGTCACTGTGGTATTTTGGATTTGTAAACATTAGCCAGGAGAGGCCCTGTTGCCGCTTTGTTGACTCTAGATAACTTCTGCCTGATCGCACGTCCCTGTGACGTCAACCATCCATTTGGATATCTTCTCTATCAACTTTCGATGTTCTTTTCTGAGCCTACCATGTTGATCACGGTTATCGGCGAATCAGGGTTCCACTCCGGAGAGGGAGCGTGAGAAAGAGAGACCACATCCAAAGGAGATAAATGGATTAAATCTTTTTTTTGATCGAGCGGAAATATGGGCAAAGTTATTGAAGCGCAAATGTGGGACAAATTATTGAAGCGCAAATGTGGGAAAACTAGTTAAAGTTTAAGCATTGAATGAAAGGATGTGGCGCATATAAATTAAAGAAGAATTTCGGAAATTTTATTCCCTGTCACCTATGCAGAGCAGGGGTTTATTCACATCCAGAATTGTAAAATGTCAACCCAAGAATGTAACAGAAAAATTATTGAAATGTATTAACCTGTCTACTTGGTAGAGCAGGGGTCTATGACAGAAAAAAATTGATTAATGTCACCCGAAAATGTAAAAAAAATGTGTGTGAAATTTATTAACCTGTCAACTAGGTATGTCACACCCAAAAATGGGTGAATTTCACCCAAAAATGTAACAGACAAATTTGTGAATTTTTTTAACCTGTCTACTAGGTATAGCAGTGGTACATCACACCCAGAAATTGGTAAATTTCACCCGAAAATGTAACAAAATAGTGAAATGACATAAAATAAAATACGTACAAAAAAAAAATAGATTTATGAGGTGGCGGTCCACCTCATTGAGTTTGAGGAGGTGGTGGACGTAGCGTTGTAGGTGGACAAGGTAGCCAACACTGGTTTTTGGTTTTAATAAAAAAAATTAGGGTACACTCCAAAAGATTGTGATATATTCAAAATACAAGAATTAGCAATTGCGCTGTAGTATAACAATGGCTGGTTAAGGCCGGTACACATGTCTATTCTGCACAAGGTACGGACAAGTCCGGTGGGATCCATGCCTGGTTCATTTTAATGAACGTGAGCTTGTCCACATTGGCTGTGGACAGGCGGCTGTGCTTGTCTGTGATGACGCCCCCTGCCGTGCTAAACACACTTTCACATAATACACTGGCTGCAGGGCAGGCCAGCACCTCCAAGGCATAAAGGGCAAGCTCAGGCCATGTGCCCAATTTGGAGACCCAGAAGTTGAAGGGGGAAGACCTGTCATTCAGTACGTGTGGGCATGTGCACACATACTGCTCCACCATGTTGGTGAAATGCTGCCTCCTGCTAAGACATTCCATATCAGCTGGTGGTCCTGGTTGTTGTGGTGTGCTGACAAAGCTTTTCCACATTTTGGCCATGCTAACCCTGCCTTCTGAGGTGCCCCAGCTGCATTGGCGACCGCTTCCTCTGCCTTCGCCTTGTGCTTCTACTGTGCCTCGCTGTTAGGTGGGAATGCCAACAGCAGCGCGTCTACCAGCGTGCGCTTGTACTTCGGCATTTTACGATCATGCTTCAGTGAGGGAATTAAGGACTGTAAGTTGTCATTGTAATGGGGATCCAGCAGTGTGGCCACCCAGTAATCAGCACAAGTTAAGATGTGGGCAACTTGGCGGAGACACTGCAGCGTGTAATCGCTCATGTGTGCCAGGCTGCCCAGAGGCAATGAAAAGCTGTCCTCTGTGGAAGGTGTGTCCTCTGTATCCCCCCAGCCATGCACCAGTGATGGCCATGAGCTGGTCTGGGTGCCTCCCTGCTGTGAACAAGGTTACTCCTCCTTCTCATCCTCCACCTCATCATCCTCCAGAACTGTGCCCTGGCTGGACAATTGTGTACCTGGGGTTTGTGGGTGCAGGAACCCACCCTCGGAGCCACTTGTGAATGACTGGCCGTAAACCCTACAAAATAATCCCTCTTCCTCTTCCTCATCCTGTGCCACATCCTCTTCCATCATCTCCAGCAGCGTTTTTTCAAGGAGGCATAGAAGTGGGATAGTAACGCTGAGAACGGCATTATCGGCACTGGCTATGTTGGTGGAGTACTCGAAACAGCTCAACAAGGAACACAGGTCTTGCATGGAGCCCCAGTCATTGGTGGTGAAGTGGTGCTATTCTGCAGAGCGATTCACCCGTGTGTACTGCAGCTGAAACTCCACTATCGCCTGCTGCTGCTTACACAGTCTGACCAGCATGTGCAAGGTGGAGTTCCACCTTGTGGGCACGTTGCATATGAGGCGGTGAGCGGGAAGATCAAAGTTACGCTGCAGCGCTGACAGGCGAACAGCAGCAGGGTGAGAATGAGTTTTGTCACTCAAACAGATAGGTTTTAAAACTGTCTGCTGTCATTTACCCCTGTGTTACGCTGACCGGATGAGGAGTCGGTAGAGGATGAGGAAGTGGAGTAGGAGGAGGAAGCAACAGGAGGCAAAGACTGATGGACATCGGCTGCAGGTGCCAACTCTGATCTTTCAGTAGGAGTCTGGGTGGGAGACAATGTGAAGGAACTGGAGGCACTGTCAGCAACCCAATCTACTATCGCCTGCACTTGTTCTGGCCTCACCATTCATAGAGCCACATTAGGCCCGACCAAATACCACTGCAGGTTCTGTCGCTTACTCGCACCTGAGGAAGGGGTTTCACTTGTGCGTGTATCTGGCACAGATCGACCACGTCCTCTCCCTGCAACAGGAGCTACACCAGCAGCACCACGACCTGGACCACGTCCCTTATTTGACGCTGTCCTCATATTTCTCAAATTCAGGATCTTGCCCTAAATGGGTGTTTAATTAATAGCAGAATAGAACGACAGTATGTAAAGGTTGTATCTCACACGTACAGATGCAGACTAGGCCACAATTAAAGTTTCTTGTCCAAAATGGCTGTTTTTCAAATAACTGAATAGAACCAAAGTATCTAAAGTGTGTATCTCATAATTACATATGCAGCAAAGGCTGCAAAATAAAAAAATTTGCCCAAAATGGGTGTTTTTTTTATAACAGAATATGACAGCAGTAAATAACCTTTGAATTTCACACGGGCTGATGCAGCAAGGGCTGTAAAATTGTGTATTTTGCCCAAAAAAGGTGTTTTATTAATAGAAGAATAGAACCACAGTATCTAAAGTGTGTATCTTACATGTACAGATCCAGACTAGGCCGCAATTAAAGCTTTTTGCCCAAAAAGGCTGTTTTTTCCAATAACGGAATATAACCACAGTATCTAAAGTGTGTATCTCACATGTACTGATCAAGACTAGGCCGCAATTAACCACCTCCGGACCGCCTAACGCACATGTGCGTTCCGGAGGTGGCAGGCTGGCGCACAGTCACGCATATACGCGTCATCTCGCGAGACGCGAGATGACGCGAGTATGCGCCCGCGCGTGCGCAGTTCGCACCGGCATTTCTTCGAGAAGTATATCGTCAGCAACCTGCCAGCCAATGATCGTGGCTGGCAGGTTGCTGATTTTTAAAAAAGCCAATCAAAGTGCCAGATATCAGATCATATTAGTAAATATGATCTGATATATGGCTGCCTGCTCCTCTGCTGGTTCTTTTCGTCGGTTGGATCCAGCAGAGGAGCAGGCTTCACAGTGAGTACACCAAACACTACACTATAGCCTCTGATCACCCCCCTGAACCCCAATTAACCCTTTGATCACCCCTTTGATCACCCCTGTCAATCACAAGTGAAAAGAAAAAAGTGATCAGTGCAAACTGTCACTTTTTTTTTTCACTGTTATTGACCGTTAGGTTTTAGGTATAGTTTAGGTCCCTTGGTTAGGTAGTTAGCGATCAGTTAGCGCCCAGCCCACCGCACCGCAGTCCGTTATTCGCTGATTAGCGTATCGCTAATCAGCATTTGTACTTTTATAGTATCTGGAAGTGATCAAAACTGATCACGGTCAGATCTATAATTGTATTAGTGTCACTTTAGTTCGCCCTCCACCCAAAACGCAGTGTTTGCCCGATCAGGCCTGATCGGTCGCCCACACGTGCGTTCGCCCACACCCGCCCCACCGCAGTGACAAAAAAAAAACTTTTTTTTGATCACTGCACATTCACTTTACACGCACTGCGGCGATAAAAAAATCAGTTTTGATATTTTTTATCAACCGCAGCGGCCTCCGGTACTTCGCTAGCCTCCCCTTTGTAAGACAGGCTTGCTTTTTTTTTCTTGGGTAGTCTCAGGGAATACCCCTAAATTTAGTTGCCCACATGTCTAACAGGGGGTATTCCTCTGAAGAGGCCTACAGGCTTCTGACCCAGTCGGATGAGGAGTGGGAACCCTCATCTGATGAATCCAGCGGGTCAGAATACGAACCTGTAGAAAGCAGTGGCTCTCTGACCCAAAGTTCGGACGAGGAGGCTGAGGTCCCTGATACCACCAGGCGTACCCGGCCCCGTGTCGCTAGACCACAGGTTGCGCAGGATCCGCTTCAAGAGCAGCAGAGTGGGGCTGGTGCTGTCGGATTACGTGGTGAGGCATACACCAGCAGCCCAGCCCTCCCTGGACCTAGTACCAGCACTGCCGTACAACCTGGTGAAGTAGCGAGCACCAGAAGGGCAGTTGAAGCTGGTACGGTGGCACGTGCAGTAGTGACCCCGTCGCAGCCACCGCAAAGACGTGCCCGTAGAGCCCCTAGAATCCCAGAGGTGCTGGCAAACCCTGATTGGCAGTCCCCAACTTCAGCCGCACCTGTAGTTTTCCCTTTCACTGCCCAGTCTGGAGTTCGGGTTGAGACGGCTCAGATCGGTTCGGCCCTGGGATTTTTTGAGCTGTTCTTGACTGCGGAGCTTTTAGACATAGTTGTGGCCGAAACAAACAGGTATGCCACACAATTTATCACCGCTAACCCGGGAAGCTTTTATGCCCAGCCTTTCCGGTGGAAACCAGTCCAAGTTTCCGAACTTAAAACTTTTCTGGGCCTCCTCCTCAACATGGGCCTGACAAAAAAGCATGAATTGCGGTCATATTGGTCCACGAACCCGATTCATCACATGCCCATGTTCTCTGCTGCCATGTCCAGGGCACGTTTTGAGGCCATCCTGCGGTTCCTGCACTTTAGTGACAACACCGCCTCCCGTCCCAGGGGCCACCCTGCTTTTGACCGGCTCCACAAAATTCGGCCCCTCATAGACCATTTCAACCAGAAATTTGCAGATATTTATACCCCAGAGCAAAACATCTGCATAGACGAGTCCCTGATACATTTTACCGGGCGCCTTGGCTTCAAACAATACATCCCAAGCAAGCGCGCCCGGTATGGGGTCAAATTGTATAAGCTCTGTGAAAGGGCCACAGGCTATACCCACAAATTTCGGGTCTATGAGGGAAAAGATCAGACCCTGGAGCCGGTCGGTTGCCCTGACTACCTGGGGAGCAGTGGGAAGACAGTTTGGGACTTGGTGTCACCCTTATTCGGCAAGGGGTACCATCTTTATGTGGACAATTTTTACACAAGTGTGGCCCTCTTTAGGCATTTGTTTCTAGAACGGATTGGCGCCTGTGGTACCGCGCGAACTAGTCGCGCGGGCTTCCCCCAACGGCTCGTTACCACCCGTCTTGCAAGGGGGCAGAGGGCCGCACTGTGTAACGAAGAACTGCTCGCGGTGAAATGGAGAGACAAGCGTGACGTTTACATGCTCTCCTCCATTCACGCAGACACGACAATACAAATTGAGCGAGCAACCTGTGTCATTGAAAAGCCCCTCTCAGTCCACGACTATAACCTCCACATGGGAGGGGTCGACTTCAATGACCAGATGTTGTCTCCGTATTTAGTTTCCCGACGCACCAGACGCTGGTATAAGAAGGTGTCTGTATATTTAATTCAATTGGCTCTGTACAATAGTTTTGTTCTCTACAGTAAGGCTGGGAGAACTGGATCCTTCCTCAAATTTCAGGAAGAGATCATCGAGAACCTCCTGTATCCAGGAGGTTCCGTGGCCCCAACCACCAGTGTAGTTAGCCGTCTACACGAGCGACATTTCCCCAATGTCGTTCCTGGTACCTCAACCCAACAGTCACCCCGAAAAAGATGTCGTGTCTGTAGCAGGAGTGGAATAAGGCGTGACACCCGCTATTTCTGTCCTGACTGTCCGGACCACCCTGCCCTATGCTTTGGAGAGTGTTTCCGGAAGTACCACTCACAGGTACACTATTAGCATAGGGATCATCTCACCAGGACAGGCACACAGGGCTATTAGGGCCCATTCACTCACTGCTGCTGCAAACGTCTCCTTTCACATGGGACAAAGTGCATAACGCACTTCGCCACATCTTTGGGCGATTTGCGCTTTGCACATTGACCCATGGGGAAGGAGAGGTTTGTTCTATAAAGGTAAAAAAAAAAAACAAAAAAAAAAAAAAACACACCAGTAAGCAAAGACGTTAATGTTCAGTTAAAAAAGTTTATGTTTATATGTTCTGTTGCAAAGTTAATAAAATTATTGCGTTGCGGCCTGGTTTTTTCTTTTTTTTTTTTTTTTCTTTTTTTACCTTCCAGGTGGACCAACCGATTGACTAGCTGCAGCACCGATGTGCATTCTGACAGAAGCATTGCGCTGCTGTCAGATTACACGCAAGTCGGTGTATGCGGCGCTGCAAGACGGGATTTTCTCCAATGCAGTGACAGATACGTTTGCCGAGGCATACGAGCTGAGGAGGAGGCGGCGTTCCTATGCTTTGGCAAACACTTTGTATATATATAAAAATAAAAAAAAATATCCCGGCAATGATTTATTCATCCACATCGATTGATGTGAATGGAGAAATCTGGTTTGCCAGGGCATACGAGCTAAGTGGGTATGGATGAAGGGCGGAGCTCCTATGTCCTGGCAGACGCCTTTCCCCTCCATTTTTTTTTTTTGGCAGAGATTTTTTCATCCACATTGATCGATGCGAATGAAGAAATCTGTGCCGTTCATTTTTTTCTTTCAGCCCAGAGGCTGAACGGAAAAAAAAATCTCATTACCTGTATGCTCAATATAAGGAGAATAGCAGAAACTCCTAATGCTGGCCATACATGTAATGATTGCGGAGACCCTCAAATGCCAGGGCAGTACAAACACCCCACAACTGACCCCATTTTGGAAAGAAGACACCCCAAGGTATTCGCTGAGGGGCATATTGAGTCCATGAAAGATTTAAATTTTTGTCCTAAGTTAGCGGAAAGTGAGACTTTGTGAGAAAAAAAATAATAATCAATTTCCGCTAACTTATGCAAAAAAATAAAAAATTCTATGAACTTGCCAGGCCCCTCATTGGATACCTTGGGGTGTCTTCTTTCCAAAGTGGGGTCACATGTGGGGTATTTATACTGCCCTGGCTTTTTAGGGGCCCTAAAGCGTGAGAAGAAGTCTGGGATCCAAATGTCTAAAAATGCCCTCCTAAAAGGAATTTGGGCACCTTTGCGCATCTAGGCTGCAAAAAAGTGTCACACATCTGGTATCGCCGTACTCAGGAGAAGTTGGGGAATGTGTTTTGGGGTGTCATTTTACATATACCCATGCTGGGTGAGATAAACATCTTGGTCAAATGCCAACTTTGTATAAAAAAATGGGAAAAGTTGTCTTTTGCCAAGATATTTCTCTCACCCAGCATGGGTATATGTAAAATGACACCCCAAAACACATTCCCCAACTTCTCCTGAGTACGGCGATACCAGATGTGTGACACTTTTCTGATGCCAAGGTGG